>NC_079374.1:28409025-28437024 GCF_021018895.1 Seriola aureovittata
TAACTTTATGACATGTTAAACATGAAATCCATCATATTCTTCATAAATGCTACTCAAATAGACAGGAAAACCTATCCTGAAGTCTTCTGTATAGACAGGGCAATGAGTGACAAAAACTCAGTTCTCAGACACAGAGAAAGTTTCTGATGAGGACTTAGAGCAGATCCTTGACGCTTAAAAGCGCTTTTCAACAGTATCGCATTCTAAGGTGTAGCTGATAACTTTATGACATGTATACATGAAATCCATCATATTCTTCATAAATGCTACTCAAATAGACAGGAAAACCTATCCTGAAGTGTTCTGTATAGACAGGACACTGAGTGACAAAAACACAGTTCTCAGACACAGAGAACGCTTCTGACGAGGACTTAGAGCAGATCCTGACGCTTAAAAACGCTTTTCAACAGTATCGCATTCTCAGGTGTAGCTGATAACTTTATGACATGTAAACATGAAATCCATCATATTCTTCATAAATGCTACCAAATAGACAGAAAAACCTATCCTGAAGTGTTCTGTATAGACAGGACAATGAGTGACAAAAACACAGTTCTCAGACACAGAGAACGCTTCTGACGAGGACTTAGAGCAGATCCTGACGCTTAAAAACGCTTTTCAACAGTATCGCATTCTCAGGTGTAGCTGATAACTTTATGACATGTAAACATGAAATCCATCATATTCTTCATGAATGCTACTCAAATAGACAGGGAAACTTATCCTGAAGTGTTCTGTGCAGAAATCCCACTAAATTTGAATGCTCGGATTTTGGTACACACAGACAGCTTTAAGGAGGGAAAGAGCCGATTTAGACGCTGGAAACGTGGAAACAGCGCTTTACAACAGTATCGCATTCTCAGGTGTAGCTGATAACTTTATGACATGTAAACATGAAATCCATCATATTCTTCATGAATGCTACTCAAATAGACAGGAAAACTTATCCTGAAGTTTTCTATACAGACAGGACGAGTGAAAAAAACTCAGTTCTCAGACACAGAGACAGCTTCTAAGAGGAAAGAAGCCGATCCTGACGCTGACACAGCGCTATTGAACAGTATTGCATTCTCAGGTGTAACTGATAACTTTATGACATGTAAACATGAAATCCATCATATTCTTCATGAATGCTACTCAAATAGACAGGAAAACTTATCCTGAAGTGTTCTGTGTAGAAATCCCACAAAATGTGAATGCTGCTGAGATTTTGGAGACACACAGACAGCTTTAACGAGGAAAGAGCCGACCTAGGTGCTGGAAACGTTAAAACAGTGCTATTGAACAGTATTGCATTCTCAGGTGTAACTGATAAATTTATGACATGTAAACATCAAATCCATCATATTCTTTATGAATGCTACTCAAATAGATGTGAAAACTTATCCTGAAGTGTTCTGTGTAGAAATCCCACAAAATGTGAATGCTGAGATTTTGGAGACACACAGACAGCTTTAACGAGGGAAAGAGCCGACCTAGGTGCTGGAAACGTTAAAACAGTGCTGTTGAACAGTATTGCATTTTCAGGTGTAACTGATAGATTTATGACATGTAAACATCAAATCCATCATATTCTTCATGAATGCTACTCAAATAGATGTGAAAACCTATCCTGAAGTGTTCTGTGTAGAAACTCCACTCAATGTGAATGCTGAGATTTTGGAGACACAGAGACAGCATTAAGAGGGAAAGAGCCGATCTAGGCGCTGGAAACGTTAAAACAACGGTATTGAACCGAATTGCATTCTCAGGTGTAACTGATAACTTTTTGACATGTAAACATGAAATCCATCATATTCTTCATGAATGCTACTCAAATAAATGTGAAAACCTATCCTGAAATGTTATGTGTAGAACAGTGGCGATTGCTCTAAGATTGCAAGACTGCCCTAAAATGTCAACAAAATAAGTGGTCAAATATGTTCTGTTGTGTGAACATTTCACTGACTAAATATGCGCTAGAACACGTTTATCTTTTGTTCAGAATCAGCTACTTATCACAGGTAACCGAAACGACTTCCTCCTCATTCATCCCCGCAGCGCCACAGAGCTTTACACATTGTAGACGCTGAGCGTCTCCTGACTTCAACGGGGAAGCATAGAGTGGGTTGTTCCACTGCAGCAAAACTAGACGGTCTTTGGATAAATGCTGGGCTTTCACCCGCCCATCGGACGCTCAGCGTCTCTAGGGGTCTATGGGACGGTGGGCTGGCCCGGACGCTCGGCTTCTGCATGATAATTGGATGATCTGTCTGAGGCTGAGTCCCTTTTTGATTGACAGCGAAATTAGCGAATCAGCGATCTTGAAGTATAAGCATCCACCGGAGCAGTTTTCAAGTTTTTCATTCCGTTGTTCGGAGTTGATCTGGAGACGTCACTGATCCTCAGCGACTTTGTCTTTGTTAAAATCGACTAGCGTTGTGTTTGGCGACTCTCTTCTGTCACTCTGCGAATTTAAATTTAAATAAAAGGACACATTTTATGATGTAGGCCGAAAATGAGCTTCCCCTCCTTATAAGACCAGCAGCCGCCACTGGTGTAGAAATCCCACTAAATGTGAATGCTGAGATTTTGGAGACACAGAGACAGCTTTAACGAGGGAAAGAGCCGATCAAGGCGCTGGAAACGTTAAAACAACGATATTGAACAGTATTGCATTCTCAGGTGTAACTGATAAATTGACACAGAGACAGCTTTAAAGCTGTCTCTGTGTCTCCAAAATCTCAGCATTCACATTTAGTGGGATTTCTACACATAACACTTCAGGATAAGTTTCCTGTCTATTTGAGTAGCATTCATGAAGAATATGATGGATTTCATGTTTACATATCATAAAGTTATCAGTTACACCTGAGAATGCAATACTATTCAATAGTGCTATTAAGTGTCAGGATCGGCTCCAATTCCTCCTTAGAAGCTGTCTCTGTGTCTGAAAACTGAGTTTTTCTCAATTTTGTCAATCATTGTCCTGTCTATACAGAACACTTCAGGATAGGTTTTCCTGTCTATTTGAGTAGCATTCATGAAGAATATGATGGATTTCATGTTTACATGTCATAAAGTTATCAGTTACACCTGAGAATGCAATACTGTTGAAAAGTGCTGTTTCCACGTTTCCGCGTCTAAATCGGCTCTTTCCCTCGTTAAAGCTGTCTGTGTGTATCCAAAATCTGCGCATTCACATTTAGTGGGATTTCTACACAGAACACTTCAGGATAGGTTTTCACATCTATTTGAGTACTACTCAAATGTAAAAAATGTCCTTGGAATTAACAGTGAATCACTGTAAAATCGTGACATAAAAAAACTGTAAATACAAAAACAATGAAGCCATGTGTAATTTACATTAATATGTTGTAAAACTCTGAACCAAATACAACTGTTAATTTGACAGTAAGAATATGTTTAAAAAATCATAATTTTTTGGAGAATTTACAAATTACTGTAGTTTTAACACTGCTAAACTGTAATACAAAAAACATTACAATAGAGTTAAAATTACATCATAGCAGTGTTAAAATTTACATTAATATGTTGTAAAACTCTGAACCAAATACAACTGTTAATTTGACAGTAAGAAAATGTTAAAAAAATCATATTTTTTGTGGAGAACTTACAAATTACTGTAGTTTTTACACTGCTAAACTGTAATACAAAAAACATTACAATAGAGTTAAAATTACATCATAGCAGTGTTAAAATTTACATTAATATGTTGTAAAACTCTGAACCGAATACAACTGTTAATTTGAAAGTAAGAATAAGTTAAAAAAAAAATCATATTTTTTGGTACAATTTACAAATTGTAATAAAAAAACATTGTAATATAGTTAAAATTACATCATAACAGTATTAGAATTTAATTTTTTGTCAGTTTTATGTTCAGAGACTATCCTGATGTGACTTAATTAACACTCACTCTACTCACTCTATCTGCGTTCTACTGTTATGTGCCAATGTCTGCACTTTCACAGTGAATTTGTATACTTTGTTTCAATAAAGACTGAAAAAAAAGTTTTGAAATAACTCTAATGAGAGCATGAGCCTGACCATATCTCCTTATGTGTGGCTTGCGATTCTGGGGCTGTTTTACATTCCCGCAAAATAAACGGCTGTGTTTGAATCTCAACTAGATGAGCTCATGCCTCGTCCACTCACTGAGCAGTGGAGTTCGTTTCAGTTCTTTAATTGGACAGCTTGACGTGAAGGGGCGTTGCCGCTGACTACGGCTCAGTCTGCCACTCTGCTGCCATCACACGGAGCTGTGAACGCATCTAGCCCAGGTAAGCTAACACTCAACTTTAAATTTAACGCTCTGCACAAGGCTATAACCTTAGCTTGCTGTGTCAGTTGGTTAGTCGGTTAGTCAGCCAGTCGCAGTTGTTGCCCTGTGGAGGCTGAAATCTGGCTTGTAGGTAAGGTGTAACTAACGTTAACGTTACATGTAATTACATAGTCGCAGCTAACTAAGTTACATTACACTGTGAATTCGCGCTCTTTTCATGCGCTTGTGAAGCGGTGGTTTTGGAGGGCCGCCAAAAATGTCCACTTGCAATTTTTGCAGCAAAACATTTCAGACCTTGAGGGGTTACGTGCTGCATTGTAAAACCCATAGGAACGAACCTCATTCGTTTTTCAAATGTGTCGGCACCGACTGCAAGCGGACATTCTGTACTTATGCCGCTTTTAAAGGCCATTTTATAGAGTTCACAACACACCTGCACCCTCTGTTACTGCTGGGGCCGTTTTCACAGAGTTTACGTGTGCTATTCCGCTGTGTGAGTGCCAATTTCACACAGTCAAAGAGCTTATTTCCCACTTAAAAAAGCATATAGAGGAGGGACGACCTGTGGCATGTCCAGTAACAGGTTGTCAAAATACATTCACAGTTAAATCGTCATTTACTGCCCATATGTCCAGAAAACATAGAACATGTTCAGTGGATAGTATAAGTGGCATGTATGTTTCTCAGCCTTCTGCTGTCAGTGCATGTGAAAGTGCTCCCCAGAGCTCAAATGATGCTACAACAAATGAAAGCAGTGAATTGCCACAGGATTTCAGTGACACTTTTCTTAGGAATGTCTGTTTATTATACCTAAAATTGCAAGGGCAGCTCCTTCTTCCAGCTTCGACAATACAGACAATTGTTGAAGAGATGCAAAATGTGCATGATTTGGGACAGGATTACACTTTAAGTAAACTACGTTCACTTTTGAAAAATGACATGTGTCTAACTGATGATGCTATTGCTAAAATCTGTGACTGCGTGAAGGATTCAGATCTGTTCTCTACCTGTCATCAGGGACCCCTGAGAACAACATACTCAAGGGCTCAGACTTTCAAAAAAATGTTCAAATACATAGAGCCAAAAAAAGTAAAATTAGGAAATGATGAAAATATGACAGAAAGGTTTGCTTACTATGTACCTGTAACACAAACTGTAAATAACTTACTAGAATCATATATATGGAAGAATTCAGTGTCACAACAGTCTTGTGAAACACACTCAGATGACTTTTGTGACATAAGCGATGGTCAAAACTTTAAGTCCAACCAGTTTTTCATTGAAAATCCAGGATGCCTGAAACTAATTCTTTACCAGGATGCCTTTGAAATTGTGAATCCCCTTGGCTCAGCTAATAAAAAACACAAAGTTCTTGCAGTCTATCTTTCTGTGGCAAATTTGCCTGCACATGTGCGGTCCAATACAGATCACATGTCCCTTGTCTTATTGTGTAGAGAGAGTGACCTAAAACAGTTTGGAAGTGCTAAAGTTTTCTCAGAGATGCTAGTGGATTTAAGAAATCTTGAGGAACATGGAATAACTGTTTGTGGTGAAACAGTCAAAGGGGCTCTGTATTGTATTGCTGGAGATAATTTGGGGTCACATAGCATTGGTGGGTTCACTGAAAACTTTAGCCATTCTAAGTACTTTTGCAGATACTGTGAAGTCACACGAAATGAGTTTCAGAATGATGACCCAAATGTTTGTGGCCCACAGCGCACCCTGAAAGATATGATTCTGCACTTCTACAAGCTGAAGACGGACAAGGCAGCAAAGGCATAAAGGTAAACTCTGTTTTCAATGCTCTTAAGTCTTTTCATGTTTGCCAGCCTGCTCTCCCACCTTGTTTAGGCCACGACAAATTTGAGGGTGTCTTATCGTATGATGTTGCACTGTACTTGAAGTATTTAGTTAAGAAAAAGAAATGGTTTACATATTCAGTGTTGAACCGACGCATAAAGTAATTTAAGTACAAAGGATCTGACGCTCTCACAAAGCCATGTGCTGTCAACTCTGAGGGGTCCAAGCTTTCAGGCCAAGCTGTCCAGAACTGGAATTTCTTAAGGTTGCTGCCTGTGTTAATTGGTGACAAAGTGCAAAATCCAGAAGATGATGTGTGGCAGTTAACTCTGCAGCTTAAAGATATTGTTGATATGATTTGTGCACAAAAGATTTCGTTGTCCCAAGTAGCCTATCTTGACATTATAATCCAAGAATATTTGGAATCAAGAAAGTGTTTATTTCCTGAGACGCCACTAAAACCCAAACACCATTACATGCGTCATTATCCGGCACTAATTTTGAAATTTGGCCCCTGATCAGAGTATGGACTATGCGTTTCGAAAGTAAACACAGCTACTTCAAGAGATGTGCAAGGCATTTAAAGAACTTTAAACAGATATGCCTAACTTTATCTGAGAGACATCAGATGTTTCAAGCATATCTTTCAGCCGGGCCAGGCTGCAGTCAGCTTCTGCAAGTCAAAGACAGTTGTACTTTTTATCCCAGCCTTTACAGTGATGCAATTAAACATGCAGTGAGAGAGTTTGGCTTTTCAGAACACAATACTAGTGTTTCCACAAACATACAGTACAAAGGTACATCATATAAAAAGGGACATTTCCTTGTGTCAAAAAATGATGAGTCCATCGAGTTTGGAGAACTTCTCATTATTTTAATTCAAAATGATGCAGCTGTGTATTTTGTGGTGGATATACATAAAGCTGACTATCATCCTGAATACCATCTGTACTCAGTGACAAAGCAGAGTACAAGGTTGCAATGTCTTAACATCAATGACTTAGTAGATTTTTATCCGTTACCATCATACATTGTTGATGGGCACCAAGTCATTCCACTGAAACACAGTGTGTTATCAAAATAAACATGATCTAGACCACTGTAATTCTTAGCAAAAGATAAAATGCTATTTGAAAAATATGACAGTGACAACAGTTTTTCCCTTTTGGATGAAAGTGTAAAAAAAGTGTAAATCCTCACTTATAATATACTCAAGTTGAAACAGTGTGTTGGTGAAATAACATGATCTTTGTCATTATGGTGATGATAACATACTATTTGAGAAATAGAAAAGTGACAATTTTTCCTATTTAGAAGTACAGAAAGTATAAATCCTTACTCAGTCATACGTAAAGTAGAAATTCATCTTATTTGTATATGTACATTGGTGACTAATTATAAATTTCTTGCATCTTGATATCATTCTTTCTTCTAGAAAGGCCTGACATGGAGCAAACATTTATACGCAGCGCCATAACTGAGGTCCTGCCTGACCTTTCAGACATGAGTATAAATCTTCTAGAAGAGCACTTACAATCCCTTGGGGTTGAGACATCTGATGACTTTCAGTTTATTGAGGAAGCTGATTTGGTGTCAGCATTGAGGCCCATTCAAGCCCGAAAACTACTTGCTGCTTGGAAGCTAAGATGTAAGTTAAGTTTTGCAGTACAGGATGCAACCAGTGCCCAAAGTACCCTGCATAAAAGATTATTCAGGAATGTAGAAGCATTTACATTTGGGCCCTGAACACTTTGTATGTGTGTGTGTGTTATCTGTTTGTTTGCAGGCCTAACTCCTGAAACGAGCAGCTCATCTGCCGTTGCTTCACCAGGACCTCCCGTATCTTTGGAGTCGATTTCACCCAGAAGTTCATCCTCAACCTCTTCCAACAGCTGCCAAAGTCCTGATGTAGACTGGGTAGATACCTTTATGATACCATGGGAAAAGTTCCCAGAGGAACTGATGCAGTCATTGGAGAGAGGGAAACGACCAAATCCAAGAATGAGAAAGGAGATGGTCCGAATCGTGGTCTCTGAGATGATGCAAAAAAGGTCTTGCATAAATAAAAGGAGCTCTACAGAAGTTGCCAAAAAGATGGTGGCAAAATATCCAAAGTCTTTGCAAGACATAATAGAGGGAGATGTGATTGGGCCAGGGTACCATTCTCTAGTCAAGCAGCTGCAAAATAGGATAGAGAATGTGAGGCGATGTACAAGCCCTAAAATAAGAAAAAGAAAGCATCGCACTGAAGATTCTGACACAGACGAAGTCCCTCCAGAGCAGAGAGCAGCAGTCCAGGACACCTATGGGTGCATTAACTGGGATTTAAAATTCCTGCCTCTTGGAGAGACTGTAGAGAGCCAGCAAGAACATAAAGAAGAACTGAAGATGATGTCTAAGCAAACTGATGCAAATCCAGACGAGGTCAAACTTATGATGAAGTTGACTTTCTACACACAGCGTAAACATGTCAACCAGGGGGAAAACATCAAGAAACTCCTTGGAGAGTGGCCATTTTTGTTTGATGAGCTTGGTATGGCAGTCCATTTTCAGAAACTAACCGGAATTGGGCTGAAAGAAGCTTTCACACGAATTTGGATCTTAAGGGGAAACGGCTCCTCAACTACATGAAGACGGTTTGTGTGAACAAGAGCAGAAAGTTCCTACAGGCTCTAACAAAGTATCAAGTGATGAGGGGAGAGCTGAGTGGTTGCTCTGAAGATCTCAAAGATATGGTGTTGCTCCTGCTGTCGTACTTTAATGAAAAGGAAGATGCCATATTCTGTTATGTGGAGGACACATGCCTGGCAGGGGAAGTACACATGGACCAAGTTCCCCTGACTCCCACCATTGTTGTGTGTGGTAAGAAAAAAAAAATATTGGTCTTTCATTCTCTCTCATTCTTTCTCTTTTCTATTTTGACACAGATTCATCTTGCACTATGTTTTTTGTCACTGACACTTAAGGTTAGTCAAAGTGGATTTGGAAGGCCCAATATGTCTGTCCCAGAAATCTGTACACACACACACACACACACACACACACACACTGATTTCTGTATTTATGGTAGGCAATTAAAATGAAAATTTGAAACCTTGAAAAGTTTAAAACAGAATGCTCAAATTGTTTTGTGTGTTATTTTTTTTTTTTTTTTAAAGTATATTTTTTTGGGCTTTTATGCCTTTAATGGACAGCACAGTGGAGATTGACAGGAAACGGGGAGGCAGAGAGAGGGGGAATGACATGCAGTGAAAGGCCGTCCGATGCGGGATTCGAACCGGGGCCGACTGCAGCGAGGACTGTAGCCTCTACACATGGGGCGCCTGCTTAAGGCACTACGCTACACGACGCCCCCATGTGTTATTTTAATTAAATTTGTATATCTTTTGTTTTTTGTTTTTTTTTTTAGGACGATCCTGCTATTCTGCAACACGGTTCATGCTGAGTGTCAATCAAAACATTGTACAGGACAGCATCCCCTCCTTCATGTCTGCCCTGTGCCTGATGTTTGGGAGCTACTATTGCTTTAACATACACTATCCATCATGCCTGGCATCAACCCTGGAGTTTCTGCAGCGGTGTGTTCTTTTGGATTTGATTAAGTTTATCTAACATTTTCACTTTATTGAACTTAGAAGTAGTTGCTACGGTGACACGGGCTTAGGGGACTTGCCATTTTACCTATTATAAGTTTCTTTTAAGTAATAGCTTGAATAAAAAGTTATCATTGTAAAGATCTTTGTTAATGTGAAGATATTTTATTATTAATACAGTCGTCTGCCTTTCTTGTGTTTCCACAGGTGTTTTTTCTCCATCAACCCGGAGAAGGGCACTAAAGTGGAGAAGACAAAAACATCCCGTCTTCATATGAACCCCCGAGTCCTTACCTTGATTCAAGAACTTTCAGATCACGAGTGGCGTGATGCATGAATAAGGACTACAACCAGTAAGATTTGATGGCATGTGCCCCGCTCAACATTTGTTTCAGCTCATTATCTGACAAGTTCTTCAGGCCTAAGGAGCAAGCAAATTGGTGCTTGTATTCATTTTTTGTTGAGGTTTATTGTTGTTGTTTGTGTGATGTAAAACCCACGGGTCACACACATTCATATTGGCCATGTTATGCCTTAGTTTTGTGTTTTATACTGAACAGTCCATTTTACATACTGTATACAGGAACATATTGCAAGTCAGGCTGCTGTAAAGAAGTTCTGTAAAATATTTTTGTTGGTAGTTTAATGTTTTTGGGAAAGTGATGTAGCTGTGCAAACACGGTACCAACACACACACATACATACAGAATGGGGAAGTAGGTAGTCAGATATTGGTAGAAAAAGCTCCAAGGTTTATGCTCTAAGCATCTCTCATCAGAAAAACTAATGATGACTTCTAGGACTGCACGATTAATGTAGCATAAAGAATGAAAAACAAAGAATTAAAGAAAACCAGAAAAAAGGGGAAAAACAGGAAAGAAAAGAATGAAAAATAGAGAAAGAAAAAGAAAGTATGAATGAAAGAGAGACAGAAAGATTGAATTAAAGAAAGAAAGGCAGAAAAAGGAGAAAGAAAAAATGAAAGTAAAAGAAAGAAAAAAACAGGAAAGAAAAGAATGAATTAATGAAGGAGAGAGAAAAAGGTAGAGAAAGAAAAAACAAAAGGAAAGAAAATAATGAAAGAAGTAGGAGCGTTTTAATGCAGCAGAATCGTTGCCATTTAAAGATGAGATTGCATAGAGGTGTGAATCGAGATCACGATTTTAATATGATTAATCGTGCAGTCCTAGAAGTCATCATTAGTTTTTCAGATGAGGTGCTTATAACATAAACCTTGAAACTTTTTCTACCAATATCTGACTACAACACTCTCCCTCAACACACAGACACATCCATACATACAGACCATAGAAACTTCCCTTAAGAGGATGGGTTACTAAAAGGTTTCTTCTATTCTAAAGTTTGTAAAGTACATATGTATGTATGTTAAAAAAGTGACATGATTTTTTCACTGTTTTAAGGAATACAGAATAAGTTAATAAATTCCTGAAGAGGCAAGTTATTTGTTTATTTTTTGTTTAGCTGTCAGTGCAGTTCTTGAGGTATACATCGCTTTTTGATTTATAAATGCTTAAGCTGTGACCCAGGGTTACAGTTTTTCCATTTTTGGTAAACGTCATCTAAGAGGTGGTCAAGCGAACTGTAATGTTTAAAAACAGTTTCCATTTTTCACTGAGCAATAATCTTAACAGGTGATAAGAAATACCTATAGACAGCTTCACAGTATATATATGTATATGAGTCATACACTGTAAAAAAAAATATATACTGTATGTCCCGTTGTTTTTACAGAAAAAGACTGGCAGCTGTGGTTACCAGAATAATTCTGTAAAATATACAGTACATATGTAAACAACTTTACAGAACAACTTGTAAATTTTACAGAAAAAAACTGGCAGCTGTGGTTACCAGAATAATTCTGTAAAAAATACAGTACTAATGTAAACAACTTTACAGAACAACTCGTAAATTTTACAGAAAAAAACTGTAGTAATTCACAAAAAAATACATTTTAAAGTTGTAGATCATACAGTCCTTTACTGCTAATTTAACAGGACAACGCTGCTTTAATACTAATTATTTATGCAAAATTTACATGCAGATTTTGCTTATTGTACATTAAATACCTGTAAAATTAACATTCAGTTATCGTTTATTGTACATTGAATACCAGTAAAATTAACATTCAGTTATCGTTTATTGTACATTATATACCAGTAAAATTAACATTCAGTTATCGTTTATTGTACATTATATACCAGTAAAATTAACATTCAGTTATCGTTTATTGTACATTGAATACCAGTAAGTTGTGCTGTAAAGTTGTTTACATTAGTACTGTATTTTTTACAGAATTATTCTGGTAACCACAGCTGCCAGTTTTTTTCCGTAAAAACAACGGAATTTTTTTTACAGTGTAGCATTCATGAAGAATATGATGGATTTCATGTTTACATATCATAAAGTTATCAGTTACACCTGAGAATGCAATACTATTCAATAGTGCTGTTAAGTGTCAGGATCGGCTCCAATTCCTCCTTAGAAGATGTCTCTGTGTCTGAAAACTGAGTTTTTCTCAATCGTTGTCCTGTCTTTACAAAACACTTCAGGATAGGTTTTCACATCTATTTGAGTGGCATTCATGAAGAATATGATGGATTTCATGTTTACATGTCATAAAGTTATCAGTTACACCTGAGAATGCAATACTGTTCAATAGCGCTGTTAAGCATCAGGATCGGCGCTAATTCCTCCTTAGAAGCTGTCTCTGTGTCTGAGAACTGAGTTTATCTCAATCGTTGTCCTGTCTTTACAGAACACTTCAGGATAGGTTTTGGCCAAATTGAAACCAATGGAAACTACCTTTTTTAATTCCTTGTTATTTACAGTATTAAATCATACAATTTAGTTAAAATTGCTTTCATTCTAAACTCAACACTTAAAAAATGTAGTTTTTAATGTTTTCTACCAGATTCAGTCATTTCTCTATTTTTGGCCAATGGAGAAATTTTATCCTATTTTTCTAAGTTTCTAATGTGGGTCTATGATGGCATACTGCACTCCAATGGAGCAAATGATTGACACAATTTTGACATAGGTGTGACCTTTAGGATAGCAGAAACCATTGTTTGACTCAGGCAACAATAAAAAAAATCACAGGGCATAGTTGCAGAGTTCAAAGAAGCAACTGCAGGGTAAACAAAAAGCAACTCTGGCATTGTTTGTAAACCTGTCCTGGAGTTTATGCAGGTGCAGTCAATACTAAGGCTGTAAGTAAGCCTATCAGCTTCCAGATCATTTTTTCTCTGGCAAGGTGGCAAGAAGGTCATATTCACTGCTTCAAGCACTTGACTATGTGATGCATTCAAAGATCGAAGATAGGGAGAAATCCTCTGCATTTGAAGAAGAGACATCTTCTACTCAAGATGAGGACACATCCTCTCCTGAAGATGATGGGACACCCTCCTCAGAGGATGAAAGCATTACCACTGATGATGAAGAGTACCAGCCAGTGCCTGATTCGTCTTCCTCAAGGGGTTAGTACGCTGGACAATTTTCCTGTCTATTTGAGTAGCATTCATGAAGAATATGATGGATTTCATGTTTACATGTCATAAAGTTATCAGTTACACCAGAGAATGCAATACTGTTCAAAAGCGCTGCTTTAACGTTTCCAGCGCCTAGATCGGCTCTTTCCCTCGTTAAAGCTGTCTGTGTGTCTTCAAAATCTCAGCATTCACATTTAGTGGAGTTTTTACACAGAACACTTCAGGATAGGTTTTCACATCTATTTGAATAGCATTCATGAAGAATATGATGGATTTCATGTTTACATATCATAAAGTTATCAGTTACACCAGAGAATGCAATACTGTTCAAAAGCGCTGTTTTAACGTTTCCAGCGCCTAGATCGGCTCTTTCCCTCGTTAAAGCTGTCTCTGTGTCTCCAAAATCTCAGCATTCACATTTAGTGGGATTTCTACACAGAACACTTCAGGATAAGTTTTCCTGTCTATTTGAGTAGCATTCATGAAGAATATGATTGATTTCATGTTTACATGTCATAAAGTTATCAGTTACACCTGAGAATGCAATACTGTTCAATAGCGCTTTTTAAGCTTCAGGATCGGCTCTTTTCCTCCTTAGAAGCTGTCTCTGTGTCTGGGAACTGAGTTTTTCTCACTCATTGTCCTGTCTTTACAGAACACTTCAGGATAAGTTTTCCTGTCTATTTGAGTAGCATTCATGAAGAATATGATTGATTTCATGTTTACATGTCATAAAGTAATTAGTTACACCTGAGAATGCAATACTGTTCAACAGAATGCAATACAACTTGTCTTCGTCATGGCCACTTTTGGCCAATTGAAACCCATGAAAACTACCTTTTTTAATTCCTTGTTATTTACAGTATTAAATCATACAATTTAGTTAAAATTGCTTTCATTCTAAACTCAACACTTAAAAAATGTAGTTTTTAATGTTTTTTACCAGATTCAGTCATTTCTCTATTTTTGGCCAAGGGAGAAATTTTATCTAATGTTCTAAGTTTCCAATATGGGTCTATGATGGCATACTGCACTCCAATGGAGCGAATGAATGACACAATTTTGACATAGGTGTGACCTTTAGGATAGCAGAAACCATTGTTTGACTCAGGCAACAATAAAAAAAATCACAGGGCATAGTTGCAGAGTTCAAAGAAGCAGCTGCAGGGTAAACAAAAAGCAACTCTGGCATTGTTTGTAAACCTGTCCTGGAGTTTATGCAGGTGCAGTCAATACTAAGGCTGTAAGTAAGCCTATCAGCTTCCAGATCATTTTTTCTCTGGCAAGGTGGCAAGAAGGTCATATTCACTGCTTCAAGCACTTGACTATGTGATGCATTCAAAGATCGAAGATAGGGAGAAATCCTCTGCATTTGAAGAAGAGACATCTTCTACTCAAGATGAGGACACATCCTCTCCTGAAGATGATGGGACACCCTCCTCAGAGGATAAAAGCATTACCACTGATGATGAGGAGTACCAGCCAGTGCCTGATTCGTCTTCCTCAAGGGGTGAGTACGCTGGACAATTTTCCTGTCTATTTGAGTAGCATTCATGAAGAATATGATGGATTTCATGTTTACATGTCATAAAATTATCAGCTACACCTGAGAATGCGATACTGTTGAAAAGCGATTTAAGCGTCAGGATCTGCTCTAAGTCCTCGTCAGAAGCGTTCTCTGTGTCTGAGAACTGTGTTTTTGTCACTCATTGTCCTGTCTATACAGAACACTTCAGGATAGGTTTTCCTGTCTATTTGAGTAGCATTTATGAAGAATATGATGGATTTCATGTTTACATGTCATAAAGTTATCAGTTACACCTGAGAATGCAATACTGTTGAAAAGAGCTGTTTCCACGTTTCCAGCGTCTAAATCGGCTCTTTCCCTCGTTAAAGCTGTCTGTGTTTCTCCAAAATCTCAGCATTCACATTTAGTGGGATTTCTACACAGAACACTTCAGGATAAGTTTTCCTGTCTATTTGAGTAGCATTTACGAAGAATATGATGGATTTCATGTTTACATGTCATAAAGTTATCAGCTACACCTGAGAATGCGATACTGTTGTAAAGCGCTGTTTCCACGTTTCCAGCGTCTAAATCGGCTCTTTCCCTCCTTAAAGCTGTCTGTGTGTATCCAAAATCTGAGCATTCACATTTAGTGGGATTTCTACACAGAACACTTCAGGATAAGTTTTCCTGTCTATTTGAGTAGCATTCATGAAGAATATGATGGATTTCATGTTTACATGTCATAAAGTTATCAGCTACACCTGAGAATGCGATACTGTTGAAAAGCGCTTTAAGCGTCAGGATCTGCTCTAAGTCCTCGTCAGAAGCGTTCTGTGTCTGAAAACTGTGTTTTTGTCACTCATTGTCCTGTCTATACAGAACACTTCAGGATAGGTTTGCCTGTCTATTTGAGTAGCATTTATGAAGAATATGATGGATTTCATGTTTACATGTCATAAAGTTATCAGCTACACCTGAGAATGCGATACTGTTGTACAGAGCTATTTCCACGTTTCCAACGTCTAAATCGGCTCTTTCCCTCCTTAAAGCTGTCTGTGTGTATCCAAAATCTGAGCATTCACATTTAGTGGGATTTCTACACAGAACACTTCAGGATAAGTTTTCCTGTGTATTTGAGTAGCATTCATGAAGAATATGATGGATTTCATGTTTACATGTCATAAAGTTATCAGCTACACCTGAGAATGCGATACTGTTGAAAAGCGCTTTAAGCGTCAGGATCTGCTCTAAGTCCTCGTCAGAAGCGTTCTCTGTGTTTGAAAACTGTGTTTTTGTCACTCATTGACCTGTCCGTACAGAACACTTCAGGATAGGTTTTCCTGTCTATTTGAGTAGCATTCATGAAGAATATGATGGATTTCATGTTTACATGTCATAAAGTTATCAGCTACACCTGAGAATGCGATACTGTTGTACAGAGCTGTTTCCACGTTTCCAGCGTCTGAATCGGCTCTTTCCCTCCTTAAAGCTGTCTGTGTGTATCCAAAATCTGAGCATTCACATTTAGTGGGATTTCTACACAGAACACTTCAGGTTAAGTTTTCCTGTCTATTTGAGTAGCATTCATGAAGAATATGATGGATTTCATGTTTACATGTCATAAAGTTATCAGCTACACCTTAGAATGCGATACTATTGAAAAGCGCTCTTAAGCGTCAGGATCTGCTCTAAGTCCTCGTCAGAAGCTTTCTCTGTGTCTGAAAACTGAGTTTTTGTCACTCATTGTCCTGTCTGTACAGAACACTTCAGGATAGGTTTTCCTGTCTATTTGAGTAGCATTCATGAAGAATATGATGGATTTCATGTTTACATGTCATAAAGTTATCAGCAACATTTTAGAATGCGATACTGTTGAAAAGCGCTGTTTCCATGTTTACAGCGTCTAAATCGGCTCTTTCCCTCGTTAAAGCTGTCTGTGTTTCTCCAAAATCTCAGCATTCACATTTAGTGGGATTTCTACACAGAAGACTTCAGGATAAGTTTACCTGTCTATTTGAGTAGCATTCATGAAGAATATGATGGATTTCATGTTTACATGTCATAAAGTTATCAGCTACATTTTAGAATGCGATACTGTTGAAAAGCGCTGTTTCCATGTTTCCAGCGTCTAAATCGGCTCTTTCCCTCGTTAAAGCTGTCTGTGTTTCTCCAAAATCTCAGCATTCACATTTAGTGGGATTTCTACACAGAACACTTCAGGATAAGTTTTCCTGTCTATTTGAGTAGCATTCATGAAGAATATGATGGATTTCATGTTTACATGTCATAAAGTTATCAGCTACACCTTAGAATGCGATACTGTTGAAAAGCGCTTTAAGCGTCAGGATCTGCTCTAAGTCCTCGTCAGAAGCTTTCTCTGTGTCTGAAAACTGAGTTTTTGTCACTCATTGTCCTGTTCGTACAGAACACTTCAGGATAGGTTTTCCTGTCTATTTGAGTAGCATTCATGAAGAATATGGTGGATTTCATGTTTACATGTCATAAAGTTATCAGCTACATTTTAGAATGCGATACTGTTGAAAAGCGCTGTTTCCATGTTTCCAGCGTCTAAATCGGCTCTTTCCCTCGTTAAAGCTGTCTGTGTTTCTCCAAAATCTCAGCATTCACATTTAGTGGGATTTTTACACAGAACACTTCAGGATAAGTTTTCCTGTCTATTTGAGTACCATTCATGAAGAATATGATGGATTTCATGTTTACATGTCATAAAGTTATCAGCTACACCTTAGAATGCGATACTATTGAAAAGCGCTCTTAAGCGTCAGGATCTGCTCTAAGTCCTCGTCAGAAGCGTTCTCTGTGTCTGAGAACTGAGTTTTTGTCACTCATTGTCCTGTCTATACAGAACACTTCAGGATCGGTTTTCCTGTTTATTTGAGTAGCATTCATGAAGAATATGATGGATTTCATGTTTACATGTAATAAAGTTATCAGCTGCACCTGAGAATGCGATACTGTTGTAACGCTCTGTTAAGCGTCAGGATCTGCTCTAAGTCCTCGTCAGAAGCGTTCTCTGTGTCTGAGAACTGAGTTTTTGTCACTCATTGTCCTGTCTATACAGAACACTTCAGGATAAGTTTTCCTGTCTATTTGAGTAGCATTCATGAAGAATATGATGGATTTTATGTTTACATGTCATAAAGTTATCAGCTACACCTGAGAATGCGATACTGTTGTAAAGCGCTGTTTCCACGTTTCCAGCGTCTAAAGCGGCTCTTTCCCTCCTTAAAGCTGTCTGTGTGTAACCAAAATCTGAGCGTTCACATTAAGTGAGATTTCTACACAGAACACTTCAGGATAAGTTTTCCTGTCTATTTGAGTAGCATTCATGAAGAATATGATGGATTTCATGTTTACATGTCATAAAGTTATCAGCTGCACCTGAGAATGCGATACTGTTGTAACGCTCTGTTAAGCGTCAGGATCTGCTCTAAGTCCTCGTCAGAAGCGTTCTCTGTGTCTGAGAACTGAGTTTTTGTCACTCATTGTCCTGTCTATACAGAACACTTCAGGATAAGTTTTCCTGTCTATTTGAGTAGCATTCATGAAGAATATGATGGATTTCATGTTTACATGTCATAAAGTTATCAGCTACACCTGAGAATGCGATACTGTTGTAAAGCGCTGTTTCCACGTTTCCAGCGTCTAAAGCGGCTCTTTCCCTCCTTAAAGCTGTCTGTGTGTATCCAAAATCTGAGCGTTCACATTAAGTGAGATTTCTACACAGAACAGTTCAGGATAAGTTTTCCTGTCTATTTGAGTAGCATTCATGAAGAATATGATGGATTTTATGTTTACATGTAATAAAGTTATCAGCTGCACCTGAGAATGCGATACTGTTGTAACGCTCTGTTAAGCGTCAGGATCTGCTCTAAGTCCTCGTCAGAAGCGTTCTCTGTGTCTGAGAACTGAGTTTTTGTCACTCATTGTCCTGTCTATACAGAACACTTCAGGATAAGTTTTCCTGTCTATTTGAGTAGCATTCATGAAGAATATGATGGATTTCATGTTTACATGTCATAAAGTTATCAGCTACACCTGAGAATGCGATACTGTTGTAAAGCGCTGTTTCCACGTTTCCAGCGTCTAAAGTGGCTCTTTCCCTCCTTAAAGCTGTCTGTGTGTATCCAAAATCTGAGCGTTCACATTAAGTGAGATTTCTACACAGAACACTTCAGAATAAGTTTTCCTGTCTATTTGAGTAGCATTCATGAAGAATATGATGGATTTTATGTTTACATGTAATAAAGTTATCAGCTGCACCTGAGAATGCGATACTGTTGTAACGCTCTGTTAAGCGTCAGGAACTGCTCTAAGTCCTCGTCAGAAGCGTTCTCTGTGTCTGAGAACTGAGTTTTTGTCACTCATTGTCCTGTCTATACAGAACACTTCAGATAAGTTTTCCTGTCTATTTGAGTAGCATTCATGAAGATATGATGGATTTCATGTTTACATGTCATAAAGTTATCAGCTACACCTGAGAATGCGATACTGTTGTAAAGCGCTGTTTCCACGTTTCCAGCGTCTAAAGCGGCTCTTTCCCTCGTTAAAGCTGTCTGAGTGTATCAAAAATCTGAGCGTTCACATTCAGTGGGATCTCTACACAGAACACTTCAGGATAAGTTTTCCTGTCTATTTGAGTAGCATTCATGAAGAATATGATGGATTTCATGTTTACATGTCATAAAGTTATCAGCTACACCTGAGAATGCGATACTGTTGTAAAGCGCTGTTTCCACGTTTCCAGCGTCTAAAGCGGCTCTTTCCTCCTTAAAGCTGTCTGTGTGTATCCAAAATCTGAGCGTTCACATTAAGTGAGATTTCTACACAGAACAGTTCAGGATAAGTTTTCCTGTCTATTTGAGTAGCATTCATGAAGAATATGATGGATTTTATGTTTACATGTAATAAAGTTATCAGCTGCACCTGAGAATGCGATACTGTTGTAACGCTCTGTTAAGCGTCAGGATCTGCTCTAAGTCCTCGTCAGAAGCGTTCTCTGTGTCTGAGAACTGAGTTTTTGTCACTCATTGTCCTGTCTATACAGAACACTTCAGGATAAGTTTTCCTGTCTATTTGAGTAGCATTCATGAAGAATATGATGGATTTCATGTTAACATGTAATAAAGTTATCAGCTACACCTGAGAATGCGATACTGTTGTAAAGCGCTGTTTCCAGGTTTCCAGCGTCTAAAGCGGCTCTTTCCCTCCTTAAAGCTGTCTGTGTGTATCCAAAATCTGAGCGTTCACATTAAGTGAGATTTCTACACAGAACACTTCAGGATAAGTTTTCCTGTCTATTTGAGTAGCATTCATGAAGAATATGATGGATTTTATGTTTACATGTAATAAAGTTATCAGCTGCACCTGAGAATGCGATACTGTTGTAACGCTCTGTTAAGCGTCAGGATCTGCTCTAAGTCCTCGTCAGAAGCGTTCTCTGTGTCTGAGAACTGAGTTTTTGTCACTCATTGTCCTGTCTATACAGAACACTTCAGGATAGGTTTTCCTGTCTATTTGAGTAGCATTCATGAAGAATATGATGGATTTCATGTTTACATGTCATAAAGTTATCAGCTACACCTGAGAATGCGATACTGTTGTAAAGCGCTGTTTCCACGTTTCCAGCGTCTAAAGCGGCTCTTTCCCTCCTTAAAGCTGTCTGAGTGTATCAAAAATCTGAGCGTTCACATTAAGTGGGATCTCTACACAGAACACTTCAGGATAAGTTTTCCTGTCTATTTGAGTAGCATTCATGAAGAATATGATGGATTTCATGTTAACATGTAATAAAGTTATCAGCTGCACCTGAGAATGCGATACTGTTGTAACGCTCTGTTAAGCGTCAGGATCTGCTCTAAGTCCTCGTCAGAAGCGTTCTCTGTGTCTGAGAACTGAGTTTTTGTCACTCATTGTCCTGTCTATACAGAACACTTCAGGATAAGTTTTCCTGTCTATTTGAGTAGCATTCATGAAGAATATGATGGATTTCATGTTTACATGTCATAAAGTTATCAGCTACACCTGAGAATGCGATACTGTTGTAAAGCGCTGTTTCCACGTTTCCAGCGTCTAAAGCGGCTCTTTCCCTCCTTAAAGCTGTCTGTGTGTATCCAAAGTCTGAGCGTTCACATTAAGTGAGATTTCTACACAGAACACTTCAGAATAAGTTTTCCTGTCTATTTGAGTAGCATTCATGAAGAATATGATGGATTTTATGTTTACATGTAATAAAGTTATCAGCTGCACCTGAGAATGCGATACTGTTGTAACGCTCTCTTAAGCGTCAGGATCTGCTCTAAGTCCTCGTCAGAAGCGTTCTCTGTGTCTGAGAACTGAGTTTTTGTCACTCATTGTCCTGTCTATACAGAACACTTCAGGATAATTTTTCCTGTCTATTTGAGTAGCATTCATGAAGAATATGATGGATTTCATGTTTACATGTCATAAAGTTATCAGCTACACCTGAGAATGCGATACTGTTGTAAAGCGCTGTTTCCACGTTTCCAGCGTCTAAAGCGGCTCTTTCCCTCCTTAAAGCTGTCTGTGTGTATCCAAAATCTGAGCGTTCACATTAAGTGAGATTTCTACACAGAACAGTTTAGGATAAGTTTTCCTGTCTATTTGAGTAGCATTCATGAAGAATATGATGGATTTTATGTTTACATGTAATAAAGTTATCAGCTGCACCTGAGAATGCGATACTGTTGTAACGCTCTGTTAAGCGTCAGGATCTGCTCTAAGTCCTCGTCAGAAGCGTTCTCTGTGTCTGAGAACTGAGTTTTTGTCACTCATTGTCCTGTCTATACAGAACACTTCAGGATAGGTTTTCCTGTCTATTTGAGTAGCATTCATGAAGAATATGATGGATTTCATATTTACATGTCATAAAGTTATCAGCTACACCTGAGAATGCGATACTGTTGTAAAGCGCTGTTTCCACGTTTCCAGCGTCTAAAGCGGCTCTTTCCCTCGTTAAAGCTGTCTGAGTGTATCCAAAATCTGAGCGTTCACATTAAGTGGATCTCTACACAGAACACTTCAGGATAAGTTTTCCTGTCTATTTGAGTAGCATTCATGAAGAATATGATGGATTTCATGTTAACATGTAATAAAGTTATCAGCTGCACCTGAGAATGCGATACTGTTGTAACGCTCTGTTAAGCGTCAGGATCTGCTCTAAGTCCTCGTCAGAAGCGTTCTCTGTGTCTGAGAACTGAGTTTTTTTCACTCATTGTCCTGTCTATACAGAACACTTCAGGATAGTTTTCCTGTCTATTTGAGTAGCATTCATGAAGAATATGATGGATTTCATGTTTACATGTAATAAAGTTATCAGCTGCACCTGAGAATGCGATACTGTTGTAACGCTCTGTTAAGCGTCAGGATCTGCTCTAAGTCCTCGTCAGAAGCGTTCTCTGTGTCTGAGAACTGAGTTTTTGTCACTCATTGTCCTGTCTATACAGAACACTTCAGGATAATTTTTCCTGTCTATTTGAGTAGCATTCATGAAGAATATGATGGATTTCATGTTTACATGTCATAAAGTTATCAGCTACACCTGAGAATGCGATACTGTTGTAAAGCGCTGTTTCCACGTTTCCAGCGTCTAAAGCGGCTCTTTCCCTCCTTAAAGCTGTCTGTGTGTATCCAAAATCTCAGCATTCACATTAAGTGAGATTTCTACACAGAACACTTCAGGATAAGTTTTCCTGTCTATTTGAGTAGCATTCATGAAGAATATGATGGATTTCATGTTTACATGTCATAAAGTTATCAGCTACACCTGAGAATGCGATACTGTTGTAAAGCGCTGTTTCCACGTTTCCAGCGTCTAAAGCGGCTCTTTCCCTCCTTAAAGCTGTCTGTGTTTATCCAAAATCTGAGCGTTCACATTAAGTGAGATTTCTACACAGAACAGTTCAGGATAAGTTTTCCTGTCTATTTGAGTAGCATTCATGAAGAATATGATGGATTTTATGTTTACATGTAATAAAGTTATCAGCTGCACCTGAGAATGCGATACTGTTGTAACGCTCTGTTAAGCGTCAGGATCTGCTCTAAGTCCTCGTCAGAAGCGTTCTCTGTGTCTGAGAACTGAGTTTTTGTCACTCATTGTCCTGTCTATACAGAACACTTCAGGATAGGTTTTCCTGTCTATTTGAGTAGCATTCATGAAGAATATGATGGATTTCATGTTTACATGTCATAAAGTTATCAGCTACACCTGAGAATGCGATACTGTTGTAAAGCGCTGTTTCCACGTTTCCAGTGTCTAAAGCGGCTCTTTCCCTCGTTAAAGCTGTCTGAGTGTATCCAAAATCTGAGCGTTCACATTAAGTGAGATTTCTACACAGAACACTTCAGGATAAGTTTTCCTGTCTATTTGAGTAGCATTCACGAAGAATATGATGGATTTCATGTTTACATGTAATAAAGTTATCAGCTGCACCTGAGAATGCGATACTGTTGTAACGCTCTGTTAAGCGTCTGGATCTGCTCTAAGTCCTCGTCAGAAGCGTTCTCTGTGTCTGAGAACTGAGTTTTTGTCACTCATTGTCCTGTCTATACAGAACACTTCAGGATAAGTTTTCCTGTCTATTTGAGTAGCATTCATGAAGAATATGATGGATTTCATGTTTACATGTCATAAAGTTATCAGCTACACCTGAGAATGCGATACTGTTGTAAAGCGCTGTTTCCACGTTTCCAGCGTCTAAAGCGGCTCTTTCCCTCGTTAAAGCTGTCTGAGTGTATCAAAAATCTGAGCATTCACATTAAGTGGGATCTCTACACAGAACACTTCAGGATAAGTTTTCCGGTCTATTTGAGTAGCATTCATGAAGAATATGATGGATTTCATGTTTACATGTAATAAAGTTATCAGCTGCACCTGAGAATGCGATACTGTTGTAACGCTCTGTTAAGCGTCAGGATCTGCTCTAAGTCCTCGTCAGAAGCGTTCTCTGTGTCTGAGAACTGAGTTTTTGTCACTCATTGTCCTGTCTATACAGAACACTTCAGGATAAGTTTTCCTGTCTATTTGAGTAGCATTCATGAAGAATATGATGGATTTCATGTTTACATGTCATAAAGTTATCAGCTACACCTGAGAATGCGATACTGTTGTAAAGCGCTGTTTCCACGTTTCCAGCGTCTAAAGCGGCTCTTTCCCTCGTTAAAGCTCTCTGAGTGTATCCAAAATCTGAGCGTTCACATTGAGATTTCTACACAGAACACTTCAGGATAAGTTTTCCTGTCTATTTGAGTAGCATTCATGAAGAATATGATGGATTTTATGTTTACATGTAATAAAGTTATCAGCTGCACCTGAGAATGCGATACTGTTGTAAAGCGCTGTTTCCACCTTTCCAGCGTCTAAGGCGGCTCTTTCCCTCGTTAAAGCTGTCTGAGTGTATCAAAAATCTGAGCATTCACATTAAGTGGGATCTCTACACAGAACACTTCAGGATAAGTTTTCCTGTCTATTTGAGTAGCATTCATGAAGAATATGATGGATTTCATGTTTACATGTCATAAAGTTATCAGCTACACCTGAGAATGCGATACTGTTGTAAAGCGCTGTTTCCACGTTCCCAGCGTCTAAAGCGGCTCTTTCCCTCCTTAAAGCTGTCTGTGTGTATCCAAAATCTGAGCATTCACATTAAGTGGATCTCTACACAGAACACTTCAGGATAAGTTTTCCGGTCTATTTGAGTAGCATTCATGAAGAATATGATGGATTTCATGTTTACATGTAATAAAGTTATCAGCTGCACCTGAGAATGCGATACTGTTGTAACGCTCTGTTAAGCGTCAGGATCTGCTCTAAGTCCTCGTCAGAAGCGTTCTCTGTGTCTGAGAACTGAGTTTTTGTCACTCATTGTCCTGTCTATACAGAACACTTCAGGTTAAGTTTTCCTGTCTATTTGAGTAGCATTCATGAAGAATATGATGGATTTCATGTTTACATGTCATAAAGTTATCAGCTACACCTGAGAATGCGATACTGTTGTAAAGCGCTGTTTCCACGTTTCCAGCGTTTCCAGCGTCTAAAGCGGCTCTTTCCCTCCTTAAAGCTTTCTGTGTGTATCCAAAATCTGAGCATTCACATTAAGTGAGATTTCTACACAGAACACTTCAGGATAAGTTTTCCTGTCTATTTGAGTAGCATTCATGAAGAATATGATGGATTTCATGTTAACATTTAATAAAGTTATCAGCTGCACCTGAGAATGCGATACTGTTGTAACGCTCTGTTAAGCGTCAGGATCTGCTCTAAGTGCTCGTCAGAAGCGTTCTCTGTGTCTGAGAACTGAGTTTTTTTCACTCATTGTCCTGTCTAAACAGAACACTTCAGGATCGGTTTTCCTGTTTATTTGAGTAGCATTCATGAAGAATATGATGGATTTCATGTTTACATGTCATAAAGTTATCAGCTGCACCTGAGAATGCGATACTGTTGTAACGCTCTGTTAAGCGTCAGGATCTGCTCTAAGTCCTCGTCAGAAGCGTTCTCTGTGTCTGAGAACTGAGTTTTTGTCACTCATTGTCCTGTCTATACAGAACACTTCAGGATAAGTTTTCCTGTCTACTTGAGTAGCATTCATGAAGAATATGATGGATTTCATGTTTACATGTCATAAAGTTATCAGCTACACCTGAGAATGCGATACTGTTGTAAAGCGCTGTTTCCACGTTTCCAGCGTCTCTTTCCCTCGTTAAAGCTGTCTGAGTGTATCAAAAATCTGAGCGTTCACATTAAGTGGGATCTCTACACAGAACACTTCAGGATAAGTTTTCCTGTCTATTTGAGTAGCATTCATGAAGAATATGATGGATTTCATGTTTACATGTTGTAAGGTTTGGATGATGGTGAACCCTTACAATCAGGATGAAGGCCAGCAGGATTGGAGTACAAGCATGAGAGAGGACAGAATCAGGCACACAAAAGTTGGTTGCAGAGCTCTTAGTTTACTGGTGAGCTGAGGCAAATGACACAAACAACATCCAACAGTTCTTACATAGAGGTCACAGGATGGCTGGACAACCAAAGCAGTCTGACTGGTGTAGCAGGTTACATTGGATAGCAGCGGCAGCGGTGATGTCCAACCTGACCCCCATTCTCTGACACCCTACCCTGCTTTCCCACCTGGTATAAGTACCCATAGCCTCTACCAAACATCACCTAGTGCAGGGACCCTAGACACTAGCACCACACATATTGAATACCTTTACAATTTAACCACACTGATATTTACATAAACTAACCTTTGGCCTAACACAGATCAAAATAGAATACATAATAAACTAAAGAAATACCCAACAAAAGCCAAACTTAAGTAAAACCCCTCTACCACTCCCCTCTCTCCTTCCTGCCCACTTGGTACAGCCTGATGAGGTAATTGACACCTGCTGAGTCTGGCAGCATTCCCATGTGTGCACTCCATGAAAACACGCCCCCCGGAAGTAGACCTCAAACAGAGAGAGTGGTTAGTAGGGGTTCCCAAAATAAAAGCACAACAAAAAATAAACTTCCTGTCTTAGCCAATGTGCATAGTTTTCACCTTAGTGAGGGGGATACTTGCCAGCTCCCTCACACATGTAATAAAGTTATCAGCTACACCTGAGAATGCGATACTGTTGTAAAGCGCTGTTTCCACGTTTCCAGCGTCTAAAGCGGCTCTTTCCCTCGTTAAAGCTGTCTGAGTGTATCCAAAATCTTAGCGTTCACATTAAGTGAGATTTCTACACAGAACACTTCAGGATAAGTTTTCCTGTCTATTTGAGTAGCATTCATGAAGAATATGATGGATTTCATGTTTACATGTAATAAAGTTATCAGCTGCACCTGAGAATGCGATACTGTTGTAACGCTCTGTTAAGCGTCTGGATCTGCTCTAAGTCCTCGTCAGAAGCGTTCTCTGTGTCTGAGAACTGAGTTTTTGTCACTCATTGTCCTGTCTATACAGAACACTTCAGGATAAGTTTTCCTGTCTATTTGAGTAGCATTCATGAAGAATATGATGGATTTCATGTTTACATGTCATAAAGTTATCAGCTACACCTGAGAATGCGATACTGTTGTAAAGCGCTGTTTCCACGTTTCCAGCGTCTAAAGCGGCTCTTTCCCTCGTTAAAGCTGTCTGAGTGTATCAAAAATCTGAGCATTCACATTAAGTGGATCTCTACACAGAACACTTCAGGATAAGTTTTCCGGTCTATTTGAGTAGCATTCATGAAGAATATGATGGATTTCATGTTTACATGTAATAAAGTTATCAGCTGCACCTGAGAATGCGATACTGTTGTAACGCTCTGTTAAGCGTCAGGATCTGCTCTAAGTCCTCGTCAGAAGCGTTCTCTGTGTCTGAGAACTGAGTTTTTGTCACTCATTGTCCTGTCTATACAGAACACTTCAGGATAAGTTTTCCTGTCTATTTGAGTAGCATTCATGAAGAATATGATGGATTTCATGTTTACATGTCATAAAGTTATCAGCTACACCTGAGAATGCGATACTGTTGTAAAGCGCTGTTTCCACGTTTCCAGCGTCTAAAGCGGCTCTTTCCCTCGTTAAAACTCTCTGAGTGTATCCAAAATCTGAGCGTTCACATTGAGATTTCTACACAGAACACTTCAGGATAAGTTTTCCTGTCTATTTGAGTAGCATTCATGAAGAATATGATGGATTTTATGTTTACATGTAATAAAGTTATCAGCTGCACCTGAGAATGCGATACTGTTGTAAAGCGCTGTTTCCACGATTCCAGCGTCTAAGGCGGCTCTTTCCCTCGTTAAAGCTGTCTGAGTGTATCAAAAATCTGAGCATTCACATTAAGTGGGATCTCTACACAGAACACTTCAGGATAAGTTTTCCTGTCTATTTGAGTAGCATTCATGAAGAATATGATGGATTTCATGTTTACATGTCATAAAGTTATCAGCTACACCTGAGAATGCGATACTGTTGTAAAGCGTAAAAAGTCATAAAAATGACATAGTATAGTAAGGCATAAAAAGTCATAAAAAAGTCATATTTTAGTAAGGCATAAAATCTAAAAAAAAAACGACATAGTATAGTAAGGCATAAAAAGTCATAGTAAGTAAGACATAAAAAGTCATAAAAAGTCATAATATAGTAAGGCATAAAAAGTCATAAAAAACATAGTATAGTAAAGGCATAAAAAGTCATAGTATAGTAAACATAAAAAGTCATAAAAAAGTCATAGTTTAAGTAAGGCATAAAAAGTCATAGTATAGTAAAGAATAAAAAGTCAT
>NC_079374.1:28437524-28460578 GCF_021018895.1 Seriola aureovittata
TTTGTGGACTTTCGAGAAAATTTTTCGGAAATTATTAAAACACAGAATTTAACCGTGTCTCCCGCAGCATATGAGAGATGACCTTCGGAAGGGAGCGACTCAGAAGGCTGGGGCTGAACATATGTTACTCAGCGTGACGAGCCGAGTCCGTAGATACCAATTTTGTGGACTTTCGAGAAAATTTTTCGGAAATTATTAAAACACAGAATTTAACCGTGTCTCCCGCAGCATATGAGAGATGACCCTTCGAAGGGAGCGACTTCGAAGCCTGGGGCTGACATATGTTACTCAGCGTGACGAGCCGAGTCCGTAGATACCAAATTTGTGGACTTTGGACAAACTTTTCCGTTGCGACATTCACACTAGTCTTAATGGTGTGGCACCTCAGCATATGAGAGATGACCTTCGGAAGGGAGCGACTCAGAAGGCTGGGGCTGACATATGTTACTCAGCTTGACGAGCCGAGTCCGTAGATACCAAATTTGTGGACTTTTGACAAACTTTTCCGTTGCGACATTCACACTAGTCTTAATGGTGTGGCACCTCAGCATATGAGAGACCTCCCATGGCGGCCATTCGGAGGGAGCGACTCAGAAGGCTGGGGCTGACATATGTTACTCAGCTTGACGAGCGAGTCCGTAGACACCAAACTTGAGGACTTTGGACAAACTTTTCCGTTGCGACATTCACACTAGTCTTAATGGTGTGGCACCTCAGCATATGAGAGACCTCCCATGGCGGCCATTCGGAACGGAGTGACTCAGAAGGCTGGGGCTGACATATGTTACTCAGCGTGACGAGCCGAGTCCGTAGACACCAAACTTGTGGACTTTGGACAAACTTTTCCGTTGCGACATTCAGACTAGTCTTAATGGTGTGGCACCTCAGCATATGAGAGATGACCCTTCGGAAGGGAGCGACTCAGAAGGCTGGGGCTGACATATGTTACTCAGCGTGACGAGCCGAGTCCGTAGACACCAAACTTGTGGACTTTGGACAAACTTTTCCGTTGCGACATTCACACTAGTCTTAATGGTGTGGCACCTCAGCATATGAGAGATGACCTTCGGAAGGGAGCGACTCAGAAGGCTGGGGCTGACATATGTTACTCAGCGTGACGAAGCCGAGTCCGTAGACACCCAATTTGTGGACTTTTGACAAAATTTTTCGTCGCAGCAAGCGGGCCTCGGACACGTTTAACGAGGCATCCCTTCCGACGGGAGCGACTTCGAAGCCTGGTGCTGACATATGTTACTCAGCGTGACGAGCCGAGTCCGTAGATACCAATTTTGTGGACTTTCGAGAAAATTTTTCGGAAATTATTAAAACACAGAATTTAACCGTGTCTCCCGGCAGCATATGAGAGACCTCCCATGGCGGCCATTCGGAACGGAGTGACTCAGAAGGCTGGGGCTGACATATGTTACTCAGCGTGACGAGCCGAGTCCGTAGACACCAAACTTGTGGACTTTGGACAAACTTTTCCGTTGCGACATTCACACTAGTCTTAATGGTGTGGCACCTCAGCATATGAGAGATGACCCTTCGGAAGGGAGCGACTCAGAAGACTGGGGCTGACATATGTTACTCAGCTTGACGAGCCGAGTCCGTAGACACCCATTTTGTGGACTTTTGACAAAATTTTTCGTCGCAGCAAGCGGCCTCGGACACGTTTAACGAGGCATCCCTTCCGACGGGAGCGACTTCGAAGCCTGGGGCTGACATATGTTACTCAGCGTGACGAGCCGAGTCCGTAGATACCAAATTTGTGGACTTTCGAGAAAATTTTTCGGAAATTATTAAAACACAGAATTTAACCGTGTCTCCCGGCAACATATGAGAGACTTCCCATGGCGGCCATTCGGAGGGAGCGACTCAGAAGGCTGGGGCTGACATATGTTACTCAGCGTGACGAGCCGAGTCCGTAGACACCAAACTTGAGGACTTTGGACAAACTTTTCCGTTGCGACATTCACACTAGTCTTAATGGTGTGGCACCTCAGCATATGAGAGATGACCCTTCGGAAGGGAGCGACTCAGAAGGCTGGGGCTGACATATGTTACTCAGCGTGACGAGCCGAGTCCGTAGACACCAAACTTGTGGACTTTGGACAAACTTTTCCGTTGCGACATTCACACTAGTCTTAATGGTGTGGCACCTCAGCATATGAGAGATGACCTTCGGAAGGGAGCGACTCAGAAGGCTGGGGCTGACATATGTTACTCAGCTTGACGAGCCGAGTCCGTAGACACCCAATTTGTGGACTTTTGACAAAATTTTTCGTCGCAGCAAGCGGGCCTCGGACACGTTTAACGAGGCATCCCTTCCGACGGGAGCGACTTCGAAGCCTGGGGCTGACATATGTTACTCAGCGTGACGAGCCGAGTCCGTAGATACCAAATTTGTGGACTTTCGAGAAAATTTTTCGGAAATTATTAAAACACAGAATTTAACCGTGTCTCCCGGCAACATATGAGAGACTTCCCATGGCGGCCATTCGGAAGGGAGCGACTCAGAAGGCTGGGGCTGACATATGTTACTCAGCGTGACGAGCCGAGTCCGTAGACACCAAACTTGTGGACTTTGGACAAACTTTTCCGTTGCGACATTCACACTAGTCTTAATGGTGTGGCACCTCAGCATATGAGAGATGACCCTTCGGAAGGGAGCGACTCAGAAGGCTGGGGCTGACATATGTTACTCAGCTTGACGAGCCGAGTCCGTAGACACCCAATTTGTGGACTTTTGACAAAATTTTTCGTCGCAGCAAGCGGGCCTCGGACACGTTTAACGAGGCATCCCTTCCGACGGGAGCGACTTCGAAGCCTGGGGCTGACATATGTTACTCAGCGTGACGAGCCGAGTCCGTAGATACCAAATTTGTGGACTTTCGAGAAAATTTTTCGGAAATTATTAAAACACAGAATTTAACCGTGTCTCCCGGCAGCATATGAGAGACCTCCCATGGCGGCCATTCGGAAGGGAGCGACTCAGAAGGCTGGGGCTGACATATGTTACTCAGCGTGACGAGCCGAGTCCGTAGACACCAAACTTGTGGACTTTGGACAAACTTTTCCGTTGCGACATTCACACTAGTCTTAATGGTGTGGCACCTCAGCATATGAGAGATGACCCTTCGGAAGGGAGCGACTCAGAAGGCTGGGGCTGACATATGTTACTCAGCTTGACGAGCCGAGTCCGTAGACACCCAATTTGTGGACTTTTGACAAAATTTTTCGTCGCAGCAAGCGGGCCTCGGACACGTTTAACGAGGCATCCCTTCCGACGGGAGCGACTTCGAAGCCTGGGGCTGACATATGTTACTCAGCGTGACGAGCCGAGTCCGTAGATACCAAATTTGTGGACTTTCGAGAAAATTTTTCGGAAATTATTAAAACACAGAATTTAACCGTGTCTCCCGGCAGCATATGAGAGACCTCCCATGGCGGCCATTCGGAAGGGAGCGACTCAGAAGGCTGGGGCTGACATATGTTACTCAGCGTGACGAGCCGAGTCCGTAGACACCAAACTTGTGGACTTTGGACAAACTTTTCCGTTGCGACATTCACACTAGTCTTAATGGTGTGGCACCTCAGCATATGAGAGATGACCCTTCGGAAGGGAGCGACTCAGAAGGCTGGGGCTGACATATGTTACTCAGCTTGACGAGCCGAGTCCGTAGACACCCAATTTGTGGACTTTTGACAAAATTTTTCGTCGCAGCAAGCGGGCCTCGGACACGTTTAACGAGGCATCCCTTCCGACGGGAGCGACTTCGAAGCCTGGGGCTGACATATGTTACTCAGCGTGACGAGCCGAGTCCGTAGATACCAAATTTGTGGACTTTCGAGAAAATTTTTCGGAAATTATTAAAACACAGAATTTAACCGTGTCTCCGGCAGCATATGAGAGACCTCCCATGGCGGCCATTCGGAAGGGAGCGACTCAGAAGGCTGGGGCTGACATATGTTACTCAGCGTGACGAGCCGAGTCCGTAGACACCAAACTTGTGGACTTTGGACAAACTTTTCCGTTGCGACATTCACACTAGTCTTAATGGTGTGGCACCTCAGCATATGAGAGATGACCCTTCGGAAGGGAGCGACTCAGAAGGCTGGGGCTGACATATGTTACTCAGCTTGACGAGCCGAGTCCGTAGACACCCAATTTGTGGACTTTTGACAAAATTTTTCGTCGCAGCAAGCGGGCCTCGGACACGTTTAACGAGGCATCCCTTCCGACGGGAGCGACTTCGAAGCCTGGGGCTGACATATGTTACTCAGCGTGACGAGCCGAGTCCGTAGATACCAAATTTGTGGACTTTCGAGAAAATTTTTCGGAAATTATTAAAACACAGAATTTAACCGTGTCTCCCGGCAGCATATGAGAGACCTCCATGGCGGCCATTCGGAAGGGAGCGACTCAGAAGGCTGGGGCTGACATATGTTACTCAGCGTGACGAGCCGAGTCCGTAGACACCAAACTTGTGGACTTTGGACAAACTTTTCCGTTGCGACATTCACACTAGTCTTAATGGTGTGGCACCTCAGCATATGAGAGATGACCCTTCGGAGGGAGCGACTCAGAAGGCTGGGGCTGACATATGTTACTCAGCTTGACGAGCCGAGTCCGTAGACACCCAATTTGTGGACTTTTGACAAAATTTTTCGTCGCAGCAAGCGGGCCTCGGACACGTTTAACGAGGCATCCCTTCCGACGGGAGCGACTTCGAAGCCTGGGGCTGACATATGTTACTCAGCGTGACGAGCCGAGTCCGTAGATACCAAATTTGTGGACTTTCGAGAAAATTTTTCGGAAATTATTAAAACACAGAATTTAACCGTGTCTCCCGGCAGCATATGAGAGACCTCCCATGGCGGCCATTCGGAAGGGAGCGACTCAGAAGGCTGGGGCTGACATATGTTACTCAGCGTGACGAGCCGAGTCCGTAGACACCAAACTTGTGGACTTTGGACAAACTTTTCCGTTGCGACATTCACACTAGTCTTAATGGTGTGGCACCTCAGCATATGAGAGATGACCCTTCGGAAGGGAGCGACTCAGAAGGCTGGGGCTGACATATGTTACTCAGCTTGACGAGCCGAGTCCGTAGACACCCAATTTGTGGACTTTTGACAAAATTTTTCGTCGCAGCAAGCGGGCCTCGGACACGTTTAACGAGGCATCCCTTCCGACGGAGCGACTTCGAAGCCTGGGGCTGACTTATGTTACTCAGCGTGACGAGCCGAGTCCGTAGATACCAAATTTGTGGACTTTCGAGAAAATTTTTCGGAAATTATTAAAACACAGAATTTAACCGTGTCTCCCGGCAGCATATGAGAGACCTCCCATGGCGGCCATTCGGAACGGAGTGACTCAGAAGGCTGGGGCTGACATATGTTACTCAGCTTGACGAGCCGAGTCCGTAGACACCAAACTTGTGGACTTTGGACAAACTTTTCCGTTGCGACATTCACACTAGTCTTAATGGTGTGGCACCTCAGCATATGAGAGATGACCCTTCGGAAGGGAGCGACTCAGAAGGCTGGGGCTGACATATGTTACTCAGCGTGACGAGCCGAGTCCGTAGACACCAAACTTGTGGACTTTGGACAAACTTTTCCGTTGCGACATTCACACTAGTCTTAATGGTGTGGCACCTCAGCATATGAGAGATGACCCTTCGGAAGGGAGCGACTCAGAAGGCTGGGGCTGACATATGTTACTCAGCTTGACGAGCCGAGTCCGTAGACACCCAATTTGTGGACTTTTGACAAAATTTTTCGTCGCAGCAAGCGGGCCTCGGACACGTTTAACGAGGCATCCCTTCCGACGGGAGCGACTTCGAAGCCTGGGGCTGACATATGTTACTCAGCGTGACGAGCCGAGTCCGTAGATACCAAATTTGTGGACTTTCGAGAAAATTTTTCGGAAATTATTAAAACACAGAATTTAACCGTGTCTCCCGGCAGCATATGAGAGACCTCCCATGGCGGCCATTCGGAAGGGAGCGACTCAGAAGGCTGGGGCTGACATATGTTACTCAGCGTGACGAGCCGAGTCCGTAGACACCAAACTTGTGGACTTTGGACAAACTTTTCCGTTGCGACATTCACACTAGTCTTAATGGTGTGGCACCTCAGCATATGAGAGATGACCCTTCGGAAGGGAGCGACTCAGAAGGCTGGGGCTGACATATGTTACTCAGCTTGACGAGCCGAGTCCGTAGACACCCAATTTGTGGACTTTTGACAAAATTTTTCGTCGCAGCAAGCGGGCCTCGGACACGTTTAACGAGGCATCCCTTCCGACGGGAGCGACTTCGAAGCCTGGGGCTGACATATGTTACTCAGCGTGACGAGCCGAGTCCGTAGATACCAAATTTGTGGACTTTCGAGAAAATTTTTCGGAAATTATTAAAACACAGAATTTAACCGTGTCTCCCGGCAGCATATGAGAGACCTCCCATGGCGGCCATTCGGAAGGGAGCGACTCAGAAGGCTGGGGCTGACATATGTTACTCAGCGTGACGAGCCGAGTCCGTAGACACCAAACTTGTGGACTTTGGACAAACTTTTCCGTTGCGACATTCACACTAGTCTTAATGGTGTGGCACCTCAGCATATGAGAGATGACCCTTCGGAAGGGAGCGACTCAGAAGGCTGGGGCTGACATATGTTACTCAGCTTGACGAGCCGAGTCCGTAGACACCCAATTTGTGGACTTTTGACAAAATTTTTCGTCGCAGCAAGCGGGCCTCGGACACGTTTAACGAGGCATCCCTTCCGACGGGAGCGACTTCGAAGCCTGGGGCTGACATATGTTACTCAGCGTGACGAGCCGAGTCCGTAGATACCAATTTTGTGGACTTTCGAGAAAATTTTTTCGGAAATTATTAAAACACAGAATTTAACCGTGTCTCCCGGCAGCATATGAGAGACCTCCCATGGCGGCCATTCGGAACGGAGTGACTCAGAAGGCTGGGGCTGACATATGTTACTCAGCGTGACGAGCCGAGTCCGTAGACACCAAACTTGTGGACTTTGGACAAACTTTTCCGTTGCGACATTCACACTAGTCTTAATGGTGTGGCACCTCAGCATATGAGAGACCTCCCATGGCGGCCATTCGGAAGGGAGCGACTCAGAAGGCTGGGGCTGACATATGTTACTCAGCGTGACGAGCCGAGTCCGTAGACACCAAACTTGTGGACTTTGGACAAACTTTTCCGTTGCGACATTCACACTAGTCATAATGGTGTGGCACCTCAGCATATGAGAGATGACCCTTCGGAAGGGAGCGACTCAGAAGGCTGGGGCTGACATATGTTACTCAGCGTGACGAGCCGAGTCCGTAGACACCAAACTTGTGGACTTTGGACAAACTTTTCCGTTGCGACATTCACACTAGTCTTAATGGTGTGGCACCTCAGCATATGAGAGATGACCCTTCGGAAGGGAGCGACTCAGAAGGCTGGGGCTGACATATGTTACTCAGCGTGACGAGCCGAGTCCGTAGACACCAAACTTGTGGACTTTGGACAAACTTTTCCGTTGCGACATTCACACTAGTCTTAATGGTGTGGCACCTCAGCATATGAGAGATGACCCTTCGGAAGGGAGCGACTCAGAAGACTGGGGCTGACATATGTTACTCAGCTTGACGAGCCGAGTCCGTAGACACCCATTTTGTGGACTTTTGACAAAATTTTTCGTCGCAGCAAGCGGGCCTCGGACACGTTTAACGAGGCATCCCTTCCGACGGGAGCGACTTCGAAGCCTGGGGCTGACTTATGTTACTCAGCGTGACGAGCCGAGTCCGTAGATACCAAATTTGTGGACTTTCGAGAAAATTTTTCGGAAATTATTAAAACACAGAATTTAACCGTGTCTCCCGGCAGCATATGAGAGACCTCCCATGGCGGCCATTCGGAACGGAGTGACTCAGAAGGCTGGGGCTGACATATGTTACTCAGCGTGACGAGCCGAGTCCGTAGACACCAAACTTGTGGACTTTGGACAAACTTTTCCGTTGCGACATTCACACTAGTCTTAATGGTGTGGCACCTCAGCATATGAGAGATGACCCTTCGGAAGGGAGCGACTCAGAAGGCTGGGGCTGACATATGTTACTCAGCGTGACGAGCCGAGTCCGTAGACACCAAACTTGTGGACTTTGGACAAACTTTTCCGTTGCGACATTCACACTAGTCTTAATGGTGTGGCACCTCAGCATATGAGAGATGACCCTTCGGAAGGGAGCGACTCAGAAGACTGGGGCTGACATATGTTACTCAGCTTGACGAGCCGAGTCCGTAGACACCCATTTTGTGGACTTTTGACAAAATTTTTCGTCGCAGCAAGCGGGCCTCGGACACGTTTAACGAGGCATCCCTTCCGACGGGAGCGACTTCGAAGCCTGGGGCTGACATATGTTACTCAGCGTGACGAGCCGAGTCCGTAGATACCAAATTTGTGGACTTTCGAGAAAATTTTTCGGAAATTATTAAAACACAGAATTTAACCGTGTCTCCCGGCAGCATATGAGAGACCTCCCATGGCGGCCATTCGGAACGGAGTGACTCAGAAGGCTGGGGCTGACATATGTTACTCAGCGTGACGAGCCGAGTCCGTAGACACCAAACTTGTGGACTTTGGACAAACTTTTCCGTTGCGACATTCACACTAGTCTTAATGGTGTGGCACCTCAGCATATGAGAGATGACCCTTCGGAAGGGAGCGACTCAGAAGGCTGGGGCTGACATATGTTACTCAGCGTGACGAGCCGAGTCCGTAGACACCAAACTTGTGGACTTTGGACAAACTTTTCCGTTGCGACATTCACACTAGTCTTAATGGTGTGGCACCTCAGCATATGAGAGATGACCTTTCGGAAGGGAGCGACTCAGAAGGCTGGGGCTGACATATGTTACTCAGCTTGACGAGCCGAGTCCGTAGACACCCAATTTGTTGACTTTTGACAAAATTTTTCGTCGCAGCAAGCGGGCCTCGGACACGTTTAACGAGGCATCCCTTCCGACGGGAGCGACTTCGAAGCCTGGTGCTGACATATGTTACTCAGCGTGACGAGCCGAGTCCGTAGATACCAAATTTGTGGACTTTCGAGAAAATTTTTCGGAAATTATTAAAACACAGAATTTAACCGTGTCTCCCGGCAACATATGAGAGACCTCCCATGGCGGCCATTCGGAAGGGAGCGACTCAGAAGGCTGGGGCTGACATATGTTACTCAGCGTGACGAGCCGAGTCCGTAGACACCAAACTTGAGGACTTTGGACAAACTTTTCCGTTGCGACATTCACACTAGTCTTAATGGTGTGGCACCTCAGCATATGAGAGATGACCCTTCGGAAGGGAGCGACTCAGAAGGCTGGGGCTGACATATGTTACTCAGCTTGACGAGCCGAGTCCGTAGACACCCAATTTGTGGACTTTTGACAAAATTTTTCGTCGCAGCAAGCGGGCCTCGGACACGTTTAACGAGGCATCCCTTCCGACGGGAGCGACTTCGAAGCCTGGGGCTGACATATGTTACTCAGCGTGACGAGCCGAGTCCGTAGATACCAAATTTGTGGACTTTCGAGAAAATTTTTCGGAAATTATTAAAACACAGAATTTAACCGTGTCTCCCGGCAGCATATGAGAGACCTCCCATGGCGGCCATTCGGAAGGGAGCGACTCAGAAGGCTGGGGCTGACATATGTTACTCAGCGTGACGAGCCGAGTCCGTAGACACCAAACTTGTGGACTTTGGACAAACTTTTCCGTTGCGACATTCACACTAGTCTTAATGGTGTGGCACCTCAGCATATGAGAGATGACCCTTCGGAAGGGAGCGACTCAGAAGGCTGGGGCTGACATATGTTACTCAGCTTGACAAGCCGAGTCCGTAGACACCCAATTTGTGGACTTTTGACAAAATTTTTCGTCGCAGCAAGCGGGCCTCGGACACGTTTAACGAGGCATCCCTTCCGACGGGAGCGACTCCGAAGCCTGGGGCTGACATATGTTACTCAGCGTGACGAGCCGAGTCCGTAGATACCAAATTTGTGGACTTTCGAGAAAATTTTTCGGAAATTATTAAAACACAGAATTTAACCGTGTCTCCCGGCAGCATATGAGAGACCTCCCATGGCGGCCATTCGGAACGGAGTGACTCAGAAGGCTGGGGCTGACATATGTTACTCAGCGTGACGAGCCGAGTCCGTAGACACCAAACTTGTGGACTTTGGACAAACTTTTCCGTTGCGACATTCACACTAGTCTTAATGGTGTGGCACCTCAGCATATGAGAGATGACCCTTCGGAACGGAGTGACTCAGAAGGCTGGGGCTGACATATGTTACTCAGCGTGACGAGCCGAGTCCGTAGACACCAAACTTGTGGACTTTGGACAAACTTTTCCGTTGCGACATTCACACTAGTCTTAATGGTGTGGCACCTCAGCATATGAGAGATGACCCTTCGGAAGGGAGCGACTCAGAAGGCTGGGGCTGACATATGTTACTCAGCGTGACGAGCCGAGTCCGTAGACACCAAACTTGTGGACTTTGGACAAACTTTTCCGTTGCGACATTCACACTAGTCTTAATGGTGTGGCACCTCAGCATATGAGAGATGACCTTTCGGAAGGGAGCGACTCAGAAGGCTGGGGCTGACATATGTTACTCAGCTTGACGAGCCGAGTCCGTAGACACCCAATTTGTTGACTTTTGACAAAATTTTTCGTCGCAGCAAGCGGGCCTCGGACACGTTTAACGAGGCATCCCTTCCGACGGGAGCGACTTTGAAGCCTGGTGCTGACATATGTTACTCAGCGTGACGAGCCGAGTCCGTAGATACCAAATTTGTGGACTTTCGAGAAAATTTTTCGGAAATTATTAAAACACAGAATTTAACCGTGTCTCCCGGCAACATATGAGAGACTTCCCATGGCGGCCATTCGGAAGGGAGCGACTCAGAAGGCTGGGGCTGACATATGTTACTCAGCGTGACGAGCCGAGTCCGTAGACACCAAACTTGTGGACTTTGGACAAACCCTTCCGTTGCGACATTCACACTAGTCATAATGGTGTGGCACCTCAGCATATGAGAGATGACCCTTCGGAAGGGAGCGACTCAGAAGGCTGGGGCTGACATATGTTACTCAGCGTGACGAGCCGAGTCCGTAGACACCAAACTTGTGGACTTTGGACAAACTTTTCCGTTGCGACATTCACACTAGTCTTAATGGTGTGGCACCTCAGCATATGAGAGATGACCCTTCGGAAGGGAGCGACTCAGAAGGCTGGGGCTGACATATGTTACTCAGCGTGACGAGCCGAGTCCGTAGACACCAAACTTGTGGACTTTGGACAAACCCTTCCGTTGCGACATTCACACTAGTCATAATGGTGTGGCACCTCAGCATATGAGAGATGACCCTTCGGAAGGGAGCGACTCAGAAGGCTGGGGCTGACATATGTTACTCAGCGTGACGAGCCGAGTCCGTAGACACCAAACTTGTGGACTTTGGACAAACTTTTCCGTTGCGACATTCACACTAGTCTTAATGGTGTGGCACCTCAGCATATGAAGATGACCCTTCGAAGGGAGCGACTCAGAAGCTGGGGCTGACATATGTTACTCAGCTTGACGAGCCGAGTCCGTAGACACCCAATTTGTGGACTTTTGACAAAATTTTTCGTCGCAGCAAGCGGGCCTCGGACACGTTTAACGAGGCATCCCTTCCGACGGGAGCGACTTCGAAGCCTGGGGCTGACATATGTTACTCAGCGTGACGAGCCGAGTCCGTAGATACCAAATTTGTGGACTTTCGAGAAAATTTTTCGGAAATTATTAAAACACAGAATTTAACCGTGTCTCCCGGCAGCATATGAGAGACCTCCCATGGCGGCCATTCGGAACGGAGTGACTCAGAAGGCTGGGGCTGACATATGTTACTCAGCGTGACGAGCCGAGTCCGTAGACACCAAACTTGTGGACTTTGGACAAACTTTTCCGTTGCGACATTCACACTAGTCTTAATGGTGTGGCACCTCAGCATATGAGAGATGACCCTTCGGAAGGGAGCGACTCAGAAGGCTGGGGCTGACATATGTTACTCAGCGTGACGAGCCGAGTCCGTAGACACCAAACTTGTGGACTTTGGACAAACTTTTCCGTTGCGACATTCACACTAGTCTTAATGGTGTGGCACCTCAGCATATGAGAGATGACCCTTCGGAAGGGAGCGACTCAGAAGGCTGGGGCTGACATATGTTACTCAGCGTGACGAGCCGAGTCCGTAGACACCAAACTTGTGGACTTTGGACAAACTTTTCCGTTGCGACATTCACACTAGTCTTAATGGTGTGGCACCTCAGCATATGAGAGATGACCTTTCGGAAGGGAGCGACTCAGAAGGCTGGGGCTGACATATGTTACTCAGCTTGACGAGCCGAGTCCGTAGACACCCAATTTGTTGACTTTTGACAAAATTTTTCGTCGCAGCAAGCGGGCCTCGGACACGTTTAACGAGGCATCCCTTCCGACGGGAGCGACTTTGAAGCCTGGTGCTGACATATGTTACTCAGCGTGACGAGCCGAGTCCGTAGATACCAAATTTGTGGACTTTCGAGAAAATTTTTCGGAAATTATTAAAACACAGAATTTAACCGTGTCTCCCGGCAACATATGAGAGACTTCCCATGGCGGCCATTCGGAAGGGAGCGACTCAGAAGGCTGGGGCTGACATATGTTACTCAGCGTGACGAGCCGAGTCCGTAGACACCAAACTTGTGGACTTTGGACAAACCCTTCCGTTGCGACATTCACACTAGTCATAATGGTGTGGCACCTCAGCATATGAGAGATGACCCTTCGGAGGGAGCGACTCAGAAGGCTGGGGCTGACATATGTTACTCAGCGTGACGAGCCGAGTCCGTAGACACCAAACTTGTGGACTTTGGACAAACTTTTCCGTTGCGACATTCACACTAGTCTTAATGGTGTGGCACCTCAGCATATGAGAGATGACCCTTCGGAAGGGAGCGACTCAGAAGGCTGGGGCTGACATATGTTACTCAGCTTGACGAGCCGAGTCCGTAGACACCCAATTTGTGGACTTTTGACAAAATTTTTCGTCGCAGCAAGCGGGCCTCGGACACGTTTAACGAGGCATCCCTTCCGACGGGAGCGACTTCGAAGCCTGGGGCTGACTTATGTTACTCAGCGTGACGAGCCGAGTCCGTAGATACCAAATTTGTGGACTTTCGAGAAAAGGGTTAGGTTGGGGTTAAAACACAACACTCTGAAGAGTGTTGTGAGGAGCTCTGGCACAAGGTTATCATGGATGTTAAAAAACACTGGGATTTTCTTTTGTTAAAACCATTTGTCCATGGTTAAAATATCCTTACATGAGTAAAAACAAAAATATATAATAAAATAAAAAATTGATAAAAGAATAAAAAACAAATAAATAAGTAAGAAAATTAAAAGACAGGGAATGGACCTTCAACACAGGGAGGCAGCGGGAGTCTTGTTTATTATAAAATTCCCCTGACTGCCATATACACTCTCAACTGTTGGATAAAAAGGGAATAAAATATGTTAAAATGACAATTTCTCCAATAAGAATAAAATTAATGAAAAAAAAAAAAAAAAAAAAAAAAAAAAAAGGAAGGATATCAATTAATAAATAGAATTATAGGTAAAAAATATTTTAAATATGGAACATAGAGATACCGCTATTAAAACATACAAGCACTAAGATAGAAATAAGACAAAACAGGGTTAGTAATGATTAAAATATATAAAAGAAACATGCAATTTATATAAAATGTATGAAAAAAATCACACTAAATACAATAATATAAGTGCTATAAAAGAGTGCTTAAAAATTTAGAAACACAGTTAGTAAAATAAATTTTCATCTTACATGCTCGCGGTATCTGTATGTGATAAATAAATTAAATTTTAATTTTTGACAAAAAAGGTCTAGTACCATTAATAAATAAATTATAATATTATAAGTTAAAAATTAAAATGAAAAAATTGTCATACAACATAAGTTCCCTAATTTTTTATGTGTTTTATTTGAAAATTTAAAATAGTTTTTAATCTAAAGGGTTCCTGTATTTTTAAAGGAAGTTAAAAAATGCAGGCGGCTCTAATATTCCATTTCTTATTTCTTTCAATCCCTTAAAAATAATATTACTCCTCTCCATGTGAATAAAAAGTGCTATAAAATTAGGGCATGCAATAAAATGAAAACTTAAACGGTACCCGCCGTTAGTTAAATATGTGAATAATTAAAATTGATAAATCATAATTAGTAAGATCACACATAAAAAAATGTTTATATTTACAAAAGAAATAAATATGAAAATTAAAAGTTAGTAAAAAAACAGCAGCCAGTGTTATATATACAATGGTGTCACAGGAGAGGAGTATATAAAATTCATAAAATTAAATGGAGGGTGATTAAAAGGGAATAAAATAAACTCCACCGCACTGCATGAAGAATCTCCACATAAAAGAACCTGTAGGGAGAGATTCATAGACAGTTCAGGAGGTTGGTAAAAAAAGTTTTTACTGAAATGTAGATTAAAAAATGGAAATGGTTCCACTAATATTTTTCATTTAAGCCTGTGGGGTCTATTGTTTTTAATAAGTGGATCCATTTCCTCTCCGCTGCTCGTCGCTGTGCCGTGGTCCAACTCCTGTCGCTTTCCAGACCCAGGCTTTGTAAGTTGTGTGGGCCATGGAGTTTAAAATGTGCATATAAAACACTCGTGCCGTTCCCACTATTCATTTTATATATGTGTTGTTTTATTCTTATGTTTAATTCGTTACCCGTCTCCCCGATGTATAAGATATGGCAGGCCTTGCATCTGATTGCATATATAGCATTTCTTGTTTCAGGTTTCAAGGCCTGCCCTAGTTTAATGCCTGTTTTTGCCTGTGGGTAAAAATGTAGGGGAGACGGATAAAATCAATTTCCGATTCCCGAAGCGCCTCCTTATTACATTTTGCTTTGTTATTAAAAGCCGTGTGAATTAAAATATCTTTCAAATTTTTATTACGTCGGTAAGCGGAGATCATACGGCACTCTTTCAGCGCGTCACAGTCCTCCCTCGCCCCCTCAAAGTTGGTCTTTAGAGTTCTTAAAAGCTTTGTGTTGCCATCAGAGTATGTTATAACCATAGGGACGAGGGACATGCTGGACGGCTGTGTTATGATGTCATCATGTTGTGTGAAGGTGCCGCTTACCTCCGCCTTTATGCTCCTAAGGAAGCGCTTCGAGTAGCCCCTGAGCCTCAGCGCACTAAAAAGGGTTCGGGTGGACTCCTCCACATGCTCCGGGAAGGTGCAGATTCTGTGGAAGCGTATCAACTGGGACTTTATCAGACCCCTGTACGTGTGCTTAGGGTGGAAACTTGATTTATGGAGGAGTGCATGACGATCTGTGTTCTTGAAATATACCTTGGTTGCTAGTTTTTTGCTATGGTCGTCAGAGTCACAGAAGAAGACCCGTGTGTCCAGAAATTCTAGTGTGAGTGGTTGTAGGTTATGTTTGAGTTTGATTTTGGGATGGTGTGTGTTGAGGGTGTGGAGAAATGAAAAAAATTCAATTTCCGACCTGTCCCAAAGACCAAATATATCATCCAAATATCTGAAATACAGTAGAGGTGTTATGGAGGTTTTGAAAAAGGCTGTTGCTTCCCAGTTTGCTAAGTAAATGTCGGCGTATGCTGGTGAATATTTTCTTCCCATAGCACAGCCGCACAGCTGGAGATAGTGTTTACTGTCAAACATGAAATCGTTTCTGGTGAGTGTGAGTTCTAATAACTGTAGTAATTCATTATCGGGTCTGGAAGGGTCTGGATGTTTATTGAAAATATTCTGAATGGCAGCAAGGCCGAGTGGAGTTTCTATGTTAGTGTATAGTGAATCTATGTCTATGGAAAAAAGGAGAGTGTGGCTAGGTACCTGCAGGTCTTTTATTTTATTAACAAATGCATATGTATCTTTAATATAACTAGGGTGGAGTTTTGAGAGTGGGTTGATGAAGTGGTCTATGTATTCCGTTATTCTATATGATTCTGATCCGCAGTCACTGACAATAGGGCGGCCGACCGGAACAACAGCAGGGACCGTCCACGTCTGAGGAGGCTTATGGATCTTTGGGAGAAGATAGAAGAGACGGGGCCTGGGCTCATCTGGACCGTCCAAGTATTTTTTCTGTTTTGCATTAATATATTTTTTATTGTATAATGTGTCTGTGATATTCCTGATTAATATTTGTGTTTCTAATTGTATTGAATGTGAAAGTGGTTTATAATAAATGGTATTGTTTAACTGTCTGAGTACTTCTAATATGTAATTGTTTTTATCCTGTAATACTATTTGTCCCCCTTTGTCTGCTGGTTTGATGATTATGTGATTGTTATTACCTAGTGATTTAATTATTTGTTTTTGTTGTTGTGTTATGTTCTGCTGCCTATGTGGGAGGGGGCGCCATTTTCTGAGTGCTTGTGTGTTTTTATCTATCAACTGTTGGATTTGAGGTGAGATGTTTTCTATATGAGGTTCCCAAAAGGACGGTCCAGTGAAACCTACAGGTTCCCGCCTCTGTGCCCCGTAAAAATGATCCAGGAGTTTCAGCCTCCTATGGAAGACATGGAGGTCCCCCCTGAGCTCCGGCCGGGTTGGAGGTTTGGGTGTAGGTATGAATGTGAGTCCCTTTTCCAGTATCTCCAGCTGTGCGGCTGTTAAGGAGAGTGTAGAGCAGAGGTTAGTTATATTGGAATTAAGGGGGGTTGTATTGGAACATTGACCCCCCGTTAACAGTTTAATTGTTGTGACCAGTAATTGAAGATGAGTGTGGCTGTGTCCTTTGTCCAGTGAATTTGGTCCTTGGGACAGGTCTGGAAAAGAAGCGGGTTTATTTCTGAAAGGAAGGTGCATTTGTTGGTTATAATACTGTTCAGTTTGGTGAGAAGTTCCTGTTTTTTGGACTCCAACCTGTCAGAAAAGTTTATTACAGGGATGTAAGTGGTTGCATTTGGAAAAATGGTGTGGCAGGTTTTCAATAGCTGTTGAAGTTGTTTCCAGGTGGTTGTGGTTTCGTGTTCTTGCAGGCAGTTGTTAAGTCCTGCAGATATTACTATGTGTTTTGTATTATGGTGAGGTGTGAGTTTCTTTAATATTGTGTTTATGTGATGAAATGTGGCTCCAGGATAGCTGTCAATCTGAATGTTTGGATTAGTGAAGCGTGGGATGCGTGACAGGTTGGAGTCCCCTATAATGAGGGTCTCCTTCTGTACCTCCAACGACCATTCCTGTAGTTTCCTAAATGTACGTGGGTGTGTATGTGGTTCCGGGCGCCCTGGGGAGCCAGGTGGAGCCGCAGAAGCCCTGTTAGAGTTTGAGGTGGATGACTCAGACGTTGAGGAGGAAGTCAGCTTGTTGCTTTTCATCTTTTCAACCGTCATCATCGTGTCATTATCCACCTCAGTGGTTTTTTCTCTTTCACAGGGCTCTGTGGCAGACAGCTCTGGCTCCCTCTGCTGTTGGTGTGGTGTGGTGTTTTCTGTGGATGGAGAGGATGAAATGGTGTTACTACAGGGTAGAGCAACGTTACTGATGATCTGTGGTTGCTCTCTGTGAAGACTGTTTGATGAACGGGGAGGCTCGGAGGGGGGGGCCGGAGGGCAAGTGCGGGACCCAGCCCGTGCCATCCCGAGACGCTCCAGTTGTTCCTTAGGGACTGGGTGGATAACCACTCTCACCTGGCGTCTCGGGTTTCTTTTTGGCAGCTGGATCTGGGGCTGAGTCACCGTTTCAGGGTCCCCGGTGTCCCCCCCATCGTACAGGGGTCTGGATGGACGGGTTGTGGGGTTGGGGTAGGTCGGGGAGGAGAAGAAGAACAAGGTGAAGTGGGTTTAGTAAGGGAGGAAGGAGAGGAGGGGGATTTGGGAGGATAGAGGGGGGAGGAGAGATGGGGGAGAGGTTTTAGGGCAAGGAGGGGGGAAGGAGGGGGAGAGGAGGAGGGCTTGGGGGGAGGAGGAGGGGTAGTGGGGGAGGGAAGGGAAGGTTTGGGGAGAGGGGGGGTGGTAAGGGAGGAAGGAGAGGAGGAAGGTTGGGGGAGAGGAGGGGAGGGAAGGGGGGGAGAGGTAGTAGGGAGGGGGGAGGGAGGGGTGCAGGGAGGGTTGATGGGAGCAAGAGATGGGCCGGATGGTTCTGGTAGTGGGGGAAAGTCCAGGGGGGAGAGCCGAGGTGGAGAGGTGTCCCCCTCCGTTTGGGGACCCCTGGCTATCAGGTCCCTCAGTGTGTCAACGGAGGAGGACGTTAACTTCCTCCTGTATCTCGCTCTCCCCCACTGGACTGCTTTATCAAATAATTGTTGGTTAAAATCAGGGAGATTCTCCAGCTCCACAGCAATCAGTGTGTCGTAGTGTTCACGTAATATTATCATGTTATTGTGCATCCAGTTGTCTGTGTTCTGTTTAACTTTATGGAATGTAATGTTGTTAGGGGATGATGGCTTAATAAAAGATGTTAATCTATTAACTTTGCGCATCATCCCCTGTGGATATGTGTTGTTAAGAAATGTGTTATTTAAGATTTCAGAGTGGTGAATTGCCTGGAGTAATTTGAAATATTTTTTGGTTTGTAGATGTATCTCTGTTGATGGTTTATGGGATGTTGTAGGTAGGTTGCTCCGACCTGGCAGGAGAGTCTGGGAGTGACGTGTGTCATTCTCCCTCATCTCCATGTCAGGCGGAGCAGCCAGTGTTGTAAATCTGTTTGTGAGGGTTATTGTCATGAATGCTGTGAAGCTGGAGAAAAAATGGAATTAGGTAGAATGGAGGAAAATCCCAGCTGATACTAGAACTTCCACAGTGAAAAAACAATTGTCTGCGATCCTAAGAGGGCCAGCAGCAGCCACCCAAATAAAAGAAATCAATTAAAAAATCAATAAAAAATGGTGAGCTAAAACCTGTCAGAGTGGGGGGGGGGGGGGGGGGGGGGGCGCTGATACAACAATAAACTATAAAAAATGGTGACAGTAGTACTTATAAATAAAAATACAAGGGGAGTAAGAGGGAAAAGAGGAAGAGTTAAGAGATAAGAAGAAAGAGGAGGGGGGAGGGGGGCTTTCAAAAAAGGCAAACTGGTTTCATTTCTAGAATAAAAGTAGTGTTAGTAAAAGTCATAAAACGATTAAAAACTCACAGGAAATGGGCTAGATGGTGTCTTTCAGCTCCAATGTTCCAGTAGGAGGCGGGGGGCCCTTTTTATGGGCTTTTTCCCCCCCGTCACCACACAAACTCCAGTAAAACAGATAAAAGCAGTTCTTTTTGGGGAAAGTTTAAGGAAGACAATCCGGTGAGTGGTGAGTTTCAGGATATCTTCAGTGTGCACACGCTTTTAAAATCCAATGACTCACCACAAAATGTCCGTTTCCTTGTCCTCCTCCATCATGGTGCTGCTTTTGAAAAAAATCCGTTTTGAGTTAAAAGAGTGTACTGTGAGATAAAACCGCCAAAAATGACAATCACTGTTACTTCAATAAGTTTAAAAACACGTTTGCCATAAATTAATATAAAACAATAAAACAAGAGATCTCAACGTTTCGCCATATCACGGCTTCCTCAGGAGATTTGCAAGCCACCTGCCTGACAGGTAGATTCAAATGAAATGTTTGGGGTGGGGCTTGAGAGTGCTTCGTCATGGTTGGGTCCTGTTTGTCATGTGACTTCCTGTCGTGGAAAATTCCTCTGATGCAGTTCCTCTTCTTTGGCAGGTGGCTTGTCAAAATAAAATAAAAAAATAAAAAATAAAAAAAATAAAAAATAAAAAATAAAAAATAAAAATAAATAAAAATAAATAAATAAATAAATAAATAAAAAAATAAAAGACTAAAAGGATTTTCTTTTTTAAAAAAAAAAAAAAAAATTTTTTAATTTAGGGTTAGGGTTAGGGTGGGTGAACTGAACCTGTCTCCCGTAGGAGACAGGAGGAGCACGGTCCTTCCATCCCTGGAACCCCCAACCTCCCTGGCCCCAAGCTGGTTGGCGGATGCGTTGGCGTCTCCGCCCGTAACGCACCACCGTCCAGTCATCCATTTTATGTTTTTTTGTATTTTTTGTTTTGTGTTGTTTTTTGTATTTTTTTGTATTTTTTTGTTTTAAATGAAAAATAAAATAAAACAAACAACTAAAAACACTTTCCCAAAATATGGAAAGGAAAAAGCCAAAAAATAAAATGTTTTTCTAATAAAATGAAATCAAAATCTGTTTTTTACTATTTTTAATAAACAACAAAGGAAGGTGTGCCAAAATAAACAAAAAGGTGACGACGTTTCGACCTGATAAGGTCTTCTTCAGGTCAGGCACACAAAAAACTGTCACTGGCTTGCTGTAGTGGCTGTGGAGCAATGCTGTCAGCTTGAAGTCTGAAAGCAAAGTGAGCTTTCGAAGCACTGTGCTCCTTTTATGCCCTCCCCTTTCTTTTTCTCTGAAACTCAAATTCACTTGGTTTTTTTCTTTTTTTCTTGCTCTTTCAGTTTTAACCCCATAAATGCCAAACTAAATGAATTCCTTGTGTAATTTTTTAATCCCTGTATTTATTGAATGAATATCCTGAATTAAATGATGTATATGAATTGTTATTTATAAAATTTAATTTTTTAACCCTTGAATTGCCAAATCAAGTATTTTTAACCCTTAAATTGCCAAATTAAGCATTTTTTAACCTTAAATTGCTAAATTAAAGTATCCCACCCTGTATATATCTATGTCTTTTATTAACTTAATTATGAAATTATATATTTCTATTTATTTATTTATTTATTCCCCAATTATGTATGATATTTTTAGGATTAATTAGGTGTGGGACATTGGTTAGGGTTAGGGCTTATAATCCAGTTAGGTTAAGTTTAGGGTTTGGGTCTGGGGTGAGGTTAGGTTTAGGATTTAGAATAAGGGTGAGGTTAGGTTTAGGGTTAGGGTTAGGGTTAGGGTTGGGGTTGGGGTTGGGTTTATGAGTTTGAGTTAAAATGCTGTGCACTGGCCTACTGATCTGATAGAGTTGATAGCAGAATGGAGGGAGAAGTGGTCTTTCCCACCGGAGACCAGGGTTCGATCCCCAGGCAGAGCATCGGGCAGAAGGAAGAGAGGGACCTGCCTTGATTAAATTTATAAAAGGAGACGGGCCCAGCAAATAAAATAAAAATAATAAAAAGTTAAAAAATATATAAATAGAGGAATTAAACAATATTAGCTAATATAAAACAATTGTGCTTGGGGGGGCTGGGAACCGTCCCAATTGGACCATGCGGATCACCATAGGGAGGTGCATAGAAAAAAAAAAAAAAAAAAAAAAAAAAAAAAAAAAAAAAATAGATATATAGGATATATGTATATATAGATATCGTTGTTATATAATAAAATATATATAATGATATTTAAGTTAGCGAAAAAAAAAAAAAAAAAAAAAAAAAAAAAAAAAAAAAAAAAAAAAAAAAAAAAAAATACATTTGTATATATAGATATCATTGTTATATAATATATTATAAAGTATTAAATATATTATTATATTTAATAATAGTTTTGTTAACTTAGGAAAAAAAAAAAAGGGTTAGGGTTAGGGTTAGGGTTAGGGTTAGGCGAAGGGTTAGCCCGTCCCCTCCATTGAGGGTCGGGAAATGCACGGGCCCTCCCCCTGGCACTCATCCCTCCCTGGTCCCAAGAAGACCAACTCCGGTCTTGGGGTCGAAGGTCAAAGTTTCGCCCACGGAAGCGACCCCTTCTTCCATGGCGAACCACTTGCCACCCATCATCCTCATCGGCAAAGGCCATAAGGAATGATGGGGGGGTTTCTTTTAATTTTTCTATAAATTTAAATTAAAGAAAAAATGAATTTTTATAAAAAAATAAAATAAAAAACTCCCTAAAAAATAAAACTATATTTTTATATTATTAATAAACAAAAAATGTGTGCCCTCTCGCGACGTTTCGGCACACTCTGTGCCTTCTTCAGGCAGGGCAAATGTGAAAAAATGGCCAGTGACTCCCAAGCACTGAAAACCAGCTGTCTCCTGCAAAGCTCCGAAGCAGAATGAGCTGGCAATCTATCCTCACCCTTTTATACCCGCTCAATCGTCTATTTTAAAATCCTCGTCTAAATTTGTATTTTCCCACATAAATCAAATTAACCCCTTAAATCCCGGTAGTTTTTTAGTATAATCCCCATATAATGAATTTAAATTATTTTTTTAACATTTTAATCTTTTATCTAATGGTAAATAATGATATATTATTTTAAACAGTATTTATTTATTTTTAAACAGTTTTATTGTTAGATTAAGTTGTAGGCAGGGGGGGTTTTTTAATTTTTTGATAAGATCAAATGGTTAGGGTTAGGATTAGGTAGGTTTTAGTGCTAATAATTTTGGTTAAGGTTAGACATCCAATTAAAATGGTTAGGTTTAGGTATTAATTAGGTTTAGGAATCCAGTTGAAATGGTTAGGGTTAGGATAGGTTAGGGTTAGTCGTCCATTTAAAAATTAGGTTTAGGCTAGGGTTAGGGTTAGGCATTCAATTGAAATGGTTAGGTTTAGGATAGGTTTAGGGTTAGGAGTCATTTAGAGAATGGTTAGGTTTAGGTGTCCAATTAGAAATGGTTAGGTTTAGGCATCCAATTAAAAAAGTTTTAGGTTTAGGGTTAGGGTTAGGGTTAGGGTTGGGGTTGGGGTTGGGGTTATGGGTTTGGGTTAAAATACTGTGCACTGGCCTACTGATCTACAGAGTGGGTGGTGGAGTGGAAAGTTCAGTGGTCTTTCTCACCGGGGACCAGGGTTCGATTCCCAGGCAGAGCACCAGGCAGAGTGAAGAGAGGGACCTGCTGCAAATAAATTTATCAAGGGGTAACGGGCCCAGCAAATAAATGAAAATAATAAAAAGATAAATATAGGTTAAAAAAGATAATGATTTATAAAATCCAATAAATATATTAAAAAAATATAAAAAGTAGCTTGGGGAGC
>NC_079374.1:28461078-28477647 GCF_021018895.1 Seriola aureovittata
ATGTTCCTGTTTGCAGAGCTGTGTCCATTATCTGTTTGTGGTGAAATGCCTGGATGAGTTTGAAGTAATGTTTGCTGGCCTGTCTGGTTTCTGGGTCTGGTGGGTGATTAACTATAGGTTGTTGTGTGTTATTGAAGGGTCTATGTGTGGGTGGTTGTATGTTAATATTCATCAAAGGTGTAGGTGTGTGAGTGGATGAGGGTGTATGTGTGTGTGTGTGTGTGTGTGTGGAGGAGCCATTTTGAGCCCCGCTCCTCTGTGTGGACTTGTCTCTAAAAATGTGAAACATGCAGGTGGAGAGCTCTTACCTTATTTTATGGTGTAGATGGTCCTGTAGAAGAATCTCCGTGATGGTGGTTGTGGGAGATGAAGCCGAGGTGGAAACAGGTGGATGTTGGCTGGTAATCCTGTTCCAGAGGTTATTGAGGTTGTTGTTGTAGATAGAGTTGTGGTTTATAGTCCGGGTGTTGGTCCTGATTGACTTGGAGGTGGACAGTTAAAACAGAGAAAAAGAGTCTTTGTGGCTGTTGATGGGCTGGCAGAGCCCTCCACCTATGCTTAAAATTAAACTTTATTTCAAAATTTTGTTAAAAACACCAATTAAAAACAATTTAAAAAAACCACTCAATCAGAGGGTATAAAAGTTCTCAATCAATCAATAAAAGAGAGTAAAACCATACGCAGAAGAGCGGGGTCCCGACGTTTCGCAGTTATACTGCTTCCTCAGGGGATTTACAATAATGGCTCCTCGTGTGCTTTAAAAGCTGTTGAGGAAGGGAGGTTAGTCCCTCCCCCAACAGGAAGTGTGTGTGTGTGTGTCATGTGGTGATTGGTTAGGTGTGTGGGTGTGTGGGGTGTTCTGGAGGGAAACATGTGTATAAAGGGTTAGGGTTAGGGTTAGGGTTAGGGTTAGGGTTAGGGTTAGGAGAAGAGGTCAGATACCCCCTCCCATAGGAGGAGGTGAATGCACTGGCCATTCCCCTACCAGACCCCTGATACCCGCCCCAATACGGTGACCGGGTGCGCTTCCTGCGCCTGCCGTAGCGCACAGGCTGCCACCCGTCATCCTCCATGTTTGTTTGTTGTCTCTTTATTTTTTGGGTTTTTTTATATTTTTTTAATTATTTTTTTTATTTTTTAATTGTTTTTTTAATAAAATAAACAAAAAACGCTTTCTAAAATTAGAAAGGATAAGATAATGTACAAAAGAAGGTGTGCCAAAACAATAAAAGAAACTAAAAACGTGCGACGTTTCGACCAAATATGGTCTTCTTCAGGCACAAATAAATGGCACACTAATAACTGTGTTTTTTGTTTGCTTTCAGGCTGGAGTCAAGTGCTGGTGTTCTCCCCTCAAGAGCAAAGGTAAGAGTGAGCTCCTGTAACTGTGTTCGTCCTTTTTATAGGCTTGGTTTGGCTTTTTGTTTTTTCTGTTCGTCTTTTTCAATTTGGTTCGCCTTTTTTAATTTTGTCCCCATTTCACATGTAAACCTGTTTTTACTCCATTTTAACCCTATTTTAACCATTAATAGTATATCAATGTTATTATATATGAACTTTTAACCTTTTTTAAGATATTAATGTTATCAAATCTATATATTGTATTGTATTTAACCTATTTATTGTATTTTAATGTTTATTATAAATCCTATTTATTGTATTTAACCTATTTATTGTATTTAACCTATTTATTGTCCCTTAATGTTTTTAACCCTGTTTATTAATTGTACCCTTATCAATTTTAATACTATTTAATATCCAATCATAAATTTTTGAAAAAATCTTTTATAAATTATAAATATATATATTTTTTTTACTTTTACAGATTTTCAAATGTAATATGGGGGATTTGGGTTGGAGTTAGGATTAGGGTTAGGTTTAGGATTGGGGTTAGGATTAAGGTTAAGATTAGGGTTAGGTTTAGGATTGGGATTAGGATTAAGGTTAAGATTAGGGTTAGGTTTAGGAATGGGGTTAGGAATAAGGTTAAGGTTAGGATTAGGGCTGGGATTGGGGTAATGGTTAGGGTTAGGATTAGGATTGGGGTTAGGGCTAGGTTTTGGGTTAGGATTAGGGATAAATCAAATTTTAGGTTTAGGAATGTACCTACTAATTCCTCTTTATATTTAGGCCGAATGGTTCTCTTGTTCCTAATAAATATATCCAAAACCTCTCTTTTTGTTTCCTTTCTTTGTCTGTCCAATTACTCCCCTTTTGTAAGCCTGCTATCCTAATAGCGTCCATGCCATGTAGCAAAAAATGAGAAACTAAAAGCGTATCCACTTCCTTTTTCCATCTTATGTTATACCTATGTTGATACATGCGAGTGGATAGATCATTTTTTGTTTCACCTATATATTTCTTTTCACATTTTGCACACAAAATTACATATACACAATTTTTTGAATTAACACTAAATTTATGTTTGATTTCTACAAGTTTTTTAGTTTTTTCATTCCTAATATACTCAAGTCTAATAAATTGAGACTCTAATTTTTTCGGGCTCGTTCTAGCCAATTTTTGAATTGATGGCAATTTTGCCCTTACCAACCAATCTGACAGATTCCTATTTTTCCTATATGCTGAAATGACTCTAACGTTTGGAAGGATATCATCTTTACCCATAACTGTATTAAAATTTTCTTTCAAATCTTTATTAATCCATTTACTATTTGTTGAGAATGTGGTGATTAGAGGAAGTATGTCACCCTCAATCCTCTTTCCCTTTTCCTGGAATGTTTTAAGGCAATTCCTCAAAAAAGTGCGAGAATATCCTCTTTTTCTTAATGCTCTAAACAAGATCTGAACTGCATTCTTAAAGTCATCCAATCTAGTACAGATCCTATTAAATCTAATTAATTGTGATTTTATAATACCCTTGAAGGTATGTCTGGGGTGAAAGCTGTATCCATGCAAAAGTGCATGTGAATCTGTTTTTTTAAAAAATACCTTAATGTCCAATTTCCTTGTATCATCATATTCAGGACCTTTAAAGACTGTCGTGTCTAGAAAGTCTATCGAATCTTTTTTAAGTTCACTTTTTAATTGTATTGATGGATCGACTGAATTTAATTCCCTGACAAAGTTTTCAAATTCCATTTCTGTTCCCAACCAAATGCCCCAAATATCATCCAGATATCTGGCATAATGGGCTGGTTTTTGATTACATTGGGAGAGGGCCTTTTCCTCCCATTCGGCCATGAAGATGTTCGCATAGGCCGGGGCAAATCTTTTGCCCATCGCTGTCCCTTTAATTTGCAAGTAGAATTTGTCATTAAACACGAAATCGTTTCTTTCCAAATTAATTTTCAATAAACTAATCAATTCTTCGTCTGGTCGTTTACTATCTGGGAATTTCTTAAAAATTTCTTGGACAGCAGCAATTCCCGCCGGTATTGGTATATTAGTGTATAAGTTTTCTACATCCATTGTAAAAAAATAAAACTCAGTCGATATCCTTAATTTTTTGACCATACTAACAAAATCATAAGTATCTTTTACATATGACGGGTGTTTCCTGGACAAGGGACCTAAATAGAAATCCAAATATTCTGCCGTATTGCATGTGTCACTCCCGCAGTCTGATACAATAGGTCTCCCTGTAGGTATCTCATGCGGGATGGTCCATTTTTCAGGCTCTTTGTGTATTTTTGGTAAAATGTAGAACCGCCGTTCTCTTGGTTGGGAGTCCCCCATTAAATATAGAAACTGTTTTCGATTTATGAATTTTTTCTTTTGTAAGGAATTTAAAATATCTTTTACCATTGGTATTGTTTCCCAATATATTGGTTTGTCCAATTTTTTGTAATAATTTTTGTCGTTTAATTGTCTTTCTGCTTCAAAAATGTATTGTTTTCTACTTAAAATGACAATAGCTGATCCTTTATCAGCTGGCTTAATAACCACATTTTTTGTATTTTTTAATTCTCTCATTGCTTGGACTTCCTCCAAGGAAATATTATATTTTTCTTTCATTGGTTTATAGTACTGTTTAAATCTGTCTAAATCCTTATTGATTAAAATACCAACTTCAGGTGGTAATTTTTCTAAGGGTGGTTCCCAATTAGACGGTCCCACAAACTTGGTTCTACCTTCAGATTGTGAATTTTTGAAGTAAGCTGCCAATTTAATTTTTCTGTGATATTTTTGAATATCCATTTCCAAATTAATTTTTTGTCCCTTTCCTATGTCCAAGGATGGAATAAACGATAATCCCCGACTAAGGAGTTTCTTTTGTGTTCCTGTGAGTACAAAATTTTTTGCTAATATCATCACTCCATTAACTTGTGATGACTGTGTTCTCTCACCCCCATGACCAATAGGACTCAGGGGGAGTCTAAGTTTAACATGTAGGTCCAATGTTCCAACATAGCTCGCCCTGTGTCCCTTGTCCAATGAACCTGGTCCACTGTCTGAAATTTGTTCCTAGACAAAAGAGGGATGTGGAATGGACGTTCATCTAACATGCTGTTGAATTCGTCCAAATTATCCTGCTCCTCCTGAGGTAAGGCAGTAGAATAATTAACCAATGGTATCCAAATGGCTGCGAGTGGGAACTTGTCCACACAGGCCTTGCGTGCCTTCATGCATGTCTTCCATATGGTTTCCTTAGGCTTATTCTTGCTGTCACAGATACCAAAAGATAGAACCACTTGTTCCACCATCAAATCCTGGTCTACAGTGGCCTTTTTCAACAGGTTTTCAGCATGTCTAAAGTTTGCCCCTGGGAAACTTTCAATTTGCAAGTTCTTGATGGAATGCCCTGGAATGTTAGACAAGTTAGAGTCTCCAATAATGAGACACTTTTCCTTAACCTGTAAATGCCAATCCTTGTCTTTTCTGTTTGTCCTAGGATGCCTATAAACCTCGGATCTATCTTGATTTGGTTCAGAGTCCCCAGTTTTTTCTGGTTCTGATTCTTCATCCTCTGACCACTCTAAATAGTCCTCTCCAAGATCAAAATTTCCATAATTCAGTTCTGGATCAGCTTCAGCTTCCACCGATTTGGATGGAGTTTGGGGGACTTCAGTTTGGGTGGCTATATTCCCATGTTCCACCCTGTTTTTCTTTTCGGTTGGAGTTCCCCATTCTGGGAATGGCTTATTTTCCTCTGGGTGGGTCTCCAAATAGTCAAGTTCGTTTGCCACTTGACGTAGGACCTCATCCTGACTCCTTCCCCATTCACCTTTTGGTGAGGTGCTCTCCTCTACGAAGGTCACACTCTTGCTGTCTCTGTGAGTAGTCCTCCGAGTTTCTCTCCTCTCTAGTGGAGCTACTGGCTGAGAAGAAATCCCAGGTAGGTCTGTGTCTTGTTTGTCTGTCATAGTCGCCACCGTGGTCTTGGAATGTGTCTCTCTTGCTACCCGGGGTCGAACTGTGTCAACAATTTGTGGACGATTTTGACTTATTGGGTCATCTGTGCTTGTTCCCTGATTTCGACCATGGGGCAACTGGCTCATTTGGGATGAGTCTTGTACTTTATCCCCCTCCAGTTTCGCCATGATGTGCGCCTCTGCATGATCCAGGACTACCTGCGTAATTCGGCGCAGGTTCCTTTTGGCCCATCTTGTTGCCACCCCAAAGGCTGATTTCCATTCCTTGTTTTCCATCTCAAACAAATCCTTTAGGGAATTCTTCAGTTCCCTCTCATAATGTTCCATCAATATTTGGCATGTGGTGTATCCCCAGTTTCTGGCATTACCCCACACCAGATCCATAGTTTGCTGGGTGGGATATGCAGGCTTGATCATATCACCCAAGATGTCTACCATTTTGGTGATCATGGCCGGTTGTTGTGTCCCTGTTTTTAGAGAGACATTCTGGAGATGATGCACCAGCTTGATTACCCCATATGTTTTTCGAATCAGTCGACCAAATGCAGGTTCGGCTGCTTCACGCCTTGCTTCTGAATCCCCAGCCGCTGGAGACCCCCCTCTCCCGGCAGGGCGTTGGTACCTAGGGCGTGCTGCATCAGCATATGAACGAAACTGCTGTCTCTGGGTGCCAGGGTATTTAGGAGTCCGGAAGGAAGGCACTGGCTGGTTAGAAGAAGAGGTCAGATACCCCCTCCCATAGGAGGAGGTGAATGCACTGGCCATTCCCCTACCAGACCCCTGATACCCGCCCCAATACGGTGACCGGGTGCGCTTCCTGCGCCTGCCGTAGCGCACAGGCTGCCACCCGTCATCCTCCATGTTTGTTTGTTGTCTCTTTATTTTTTGGGTTTTTTTATATTTTTTTAATTATTTTTTTTATTTTTTAATTGTTTTTTTAATAAAATAAACAAAAAACGCTTTCTAAAATTAGAAAGGATAAGATAATGTACAAAAGAAGGTGTGCCAAAACAATAAAAGAAACTAAAAACGTGCGACGTTTCGACCAAATATGGTCTTCTTCAGGCACAAATAAATGGCACACTAATAACTGTGTTTTTTGTTTGCTTTCAGGCTGGAGTCAAGTGCTGGTGTTCTCCCCTCAAGAGCAAAGGTAAGAGTGAGCTCCTGCAACTGTGTTCGTCCTTTTTATAGGCTTGGTTTGGCTTTTTGTTTTTTCTGTTCGTCTTTTTCAATTTGGTTCGCCTTTTTTAATTTTGTCCCCATTTCACATGTAAACCTGTTTTTACTCCATTTTAACCCTATTTTAACCATTAATAGTATATCAATGTTATTATATATGAACTTTTAACCTTTTTTAAGATATTAATGTTATCAAATCTATATATTGTATTGTATTTAACCTATTTATTGTATTTAACCTATTTATTGTATTTTAATGTTTATTATAAATCCTATTTATTGTATTTTAATGTTTATTATAAATCCTATTTATTGTATTTTAATGTTTATTATAAATCCTATTTATTGTATTTAACCTATTTATTGTATTTAACCTATTTATTGTCCCTTAATGTTTTTAACCCTGTTTATTAATTGTACCCTTATCAATTTTAATACTATTTAATATCCAATCATAAATTTTTGAAAAAATCTTTTATAAATTATAAATATATATATTTTTTTACTTTTACAGATTTTCAAATGTAATATGGGGGATTTGGGTTGGAGTTAGGATTAGGGTTAGGTTTAGGATTGGGGTTAGGATTAAGGTTAAGCGAAGGGTTAGCCCGTCCCCTCCATTGAGGGTCGGGAAATGCACGGGCCCTCCCCCTGGCACTCATCCCTCCCTGGTCCCAAGAAGACCAACTCCGGTCTTGGGGTCGAAGGTCAAAGTTTCGCCCACGGAAGCGACCCCTTCTTCCATGGCGAACCACTTGCCACCCATCATCCTCATCGGCAAAGGCCATAAGGAATGATGGGGGGGTTTCTTTTAATTTTTCTATAAATTTAAATTAAAGAAAAAATGAATTTTTATAAAAAAATAAAAAACTCCCTAAAAAATAAAACTATATTTTTATATTATTAATAAACAAAAAATGTGTGCCCTCTCGCGACGTTTCGGCACACTCTGTGCCTTCTTCAGGCAGGGCAAATGTGAAAAAATGGCCAGTGACTCCCAAGCACTGAAAACCAGCTGTCTCCTGCAAAGCTCCGAAGCAGAATGAGCTGGCAATCTATCCTCACCCTTTTATACCCGCTCAATCGTCTATTTTAAAATCCTCGTCTAAATTTGTATTTTCCCACATAAATCAAATTAACCCCTTAAATCCCGGTAGTTTTTTTAATATAATCCCCATATAATGAATTTAAATTATTTTTTTATCATTTTAATCTTTTATATAATGGTAAATAATGATATATTATTTTAAACAGTATTTATTTATTTTTAAACAGTTTTATTGTTAGATTAAGTTGTAGGCAGGGGGGGTTTTTAATTTTTTGATAAGATCAAATGGTTAGGGTTAGGATTAGGTAGGTTTTAGTGCTAATAATTTTGGTTAAGGTTAGACATCCAATTAAAATGGTTAGGTTTAGGTATTAATTAGGTTTAGGAATCCAGTTGAAATGGTTAGGGTTAGGATAGGTTAGGGTTAGTCGTCCATTTAAAAATTTAGGTTTAGGCTAGGGTTAGGGTTAGGCATTCAATTGAAATGGTTAGGTTTAGGATAGGTTTAGGGTTAGGAGTCATTTAGAGAATGGTTAGGTTTAGGTGTCCAATTAGAAATGGTTAGGTTTAGGCATCCAATTAAAAAAGTTTTAGGTTTAGGCATCCAATTAGAAATGGTTAGGTTTAGGCATCCAATTAAAAAATGGTTAGGTTTAGGAATTTCTCAAAAAGAATTAGTTAGGTTTAGGCGTCTAATTAAAAAATGGTTAGGTTTAGGTACCAAATTATACAATTTTTTGTTTACTTTTCAAATTAATTGTATTTAATATTTAAACCATATGGTACATGTGTATCCAATAAATAAATCCATCTCCTTTCCATAGCCTTCCGATCCTTGGTTGTCCATGTATTATTGCTTTGAATGCCTGCTATTTTCAGTGCTTGGAATCCATGTAAAATAAAATGTCTTACAAAGGGAGTGTCGGTTTCTTTTTTATTAATAATGTTATATTTATGTTGCCACATTCTTATCCTCATAGAGTTACGTGTTTCTCCAACATATTTTTTATCACATTTTGTACAAAAACATAAATAGACAACATTAGTTGTTTGTGACGTGAAGTCTTGTGTTAACTTATATATTTTTTTATTAACAGAATTTTTTACATATTTTAATAAACAAAAATTGTCCATGTTTCCATGGGATTGTTGTAAAGGTTTGAGCTTAGCTCTAACTAAAAGGTCTTTTAAATTCTTATTTTTTCTGTATGCAGAAATCACCTCATGATTATTTAAAGGTCCAAAATTTCCAAGAATTAAATTAAAATTACCTTTAAGTTTTTGATTAATAATTTTACTGATTGAGGAATATTGAGTAATTAAAGGGACCATTCTTTTTTGCTGTACCAATTTTTGAACTTTAAATGATGCTAGACACTGTCTTAAAAATGATCTAGAATAGCCCCTATTCTTTAAGGCTCGAAACAAAATCCTAACTGCTTCCCAAAAATCATCTTCTTTAGTACAGATTCTAAAAAAACGCAATAATTGTGATTTAACAATCCCTTTAAAAGTATGCTTGGGATGAAAACTAGATTTAAACAAAAGAGCATGTGTGTCCGTTTTTTTGAAAAAAACTTTTACCTCAAGTTTACCATTTAAAGAAAAATCCTGACCTTTATACACTGTCGTATCAAGGAAATCAATAGATGATTGATTAACTTCAAATTTTAATTGAATGGAAGGGTCATGGGCATTCAAAATTTCCATAAATTGTTTAAAATCCTCTAAAGAGTATGCCCATACCCCCCATATGTCATCCAGATAACGAAGATAATGGAGGGGTTTCTTTGGGCATTTTGCCAAAACCTCCTCCTCCCAATTCGCCATAAAAATGTTGGCGTATGAGGGGGCAAATCTTTTCCCCATCGCCGTCCCTTTAATTTGTAAATAAAATTCCTCATTGAAAATAAAATCATTTCTTGTCAAATTAATTTCAAGTAATTTCAGCAACTCCTCATCCGGTCTATTCTCCTTAGGATATTTTATTAAAGTCTTTTTAATTATTTCCAATCCTGCTTTAATTTCAATATTAGTGTATAAACTATCCACATCTAAACTGAAAAAAAATGCATTTGGTGGAATCCTTAATTTCTTAACAATTTCAATAAAATGATATGTGTCCTTCACATAGGAAGGATGAAGAATTGACAACGGATTTAGGAAATAATCAATAAATTCTGCTGTTGCATAAGTTTCACTCCCACAGTCGGACACGATCGGCCTCCCCTGAGGAACTTCAAATGGAATTGTCCATTTTTCTGGAGGTTTGTGAATCTTGGGTAGGATATAAAAACGTCTCTCCCTTGGTTCACTCATACCTTTTAAATATTTTTCTTGTTTATAATTAATACATTTTTTAATTTTTAATGTATTTACAATATTATGTATCATTGGAATTGTTTGTAAGTAAATAGGTTCATCCAATTTTTTGTAGTATGTTTGATCATTTAATTGCCTCATCACTTCCATAATGTATTGTTCCCTATCTAATATTACCACCGAACTGCCTTTGTCTGCAGGCTTAATGATAATATGTTTTATCTTTATAAGTTGTCTAATTGCTTCAATTTCCTCATGGATCAAATTTGGTTTCTCCATATGAATTTTGAAATATTTATTAAAATCTTTTAAATCTTTTTCAATCAATAAATGAATTTCCTCTGGCAATTTGTGTTTTGGTGGTGTCCAATTTGAAGGTAATGTGAATGGTACTTTTTTAGACTGTTGTGAATCTTTAAAATATGTAGCTAAACTTAATTTACGGTGGTAATTTTGAATATCTAATCGTAATTGGTTCTTTTGCCCTCTCCCTATATCTAAGGTAGGAATAAAGCTCAGGCCTCTATTCAATACGTCCAATTGTGTCTGTGTGGGAGTGAAATTTTTTGCCAATATGACCACATTTTGTGCAATCAGGGGTGTAGAACCCCCATGCCCCTCCCTCGGAGGACTTATGGGGCCTTCAAGTTTAAAGTTGTGGCCCAATGGTCAAACATGGCCTTACCCGTTTCCTTGGTCCAATGGACGTTGTCCTGTTCCGTCCGAAAACTGACCCCAGGGAGTTGTTGGACGTAAGGCATGTTCTTGTAAATGTGAGTGTTCAGTTGGATCAAATTACGTTGCTCTCTCGATGGCAGGGCATTGGAATAATTGACCAACGGAATCCATATTTCCGAATAAGGAAATCGCCTCTTGATCATCCGGACAGCAGTCTGCAACTGCTTGATCGTGGTTTCCTTACATTTCTGTCCTCGGCTGTTAAGTCCACATGAGATGAGCACCTTCTCAACCAAGACCTGTACAACGGCCTTTGAAATAACTTCCCCTAAGTGTCTAAAATTAGCTCCTGGGAAGCTATCAATCTGGAGATGTGGAATCCCGTGGAGTGGCAATCTGGATAAATTTGAATCTCCGATGATTAGCCATTTTTTGGATACCGACAAAGTCCAATCAATCAGTTTACGATTGGTTCTGATGTGTTTGGTTGGTCCAAATTTGGGGGGCTGCTGTGGGGTAGAGGCCTGGCTGGTTCCTAAATTCTGAAGAACTGCCTCCCCCAGATTTACTGAATCCCCCCCCATCCATGAGTCCTCCTGCATTGAATCCCTGAGGACTTGCGCTCTAACCACACTGACCCTAGTAGGAGCCAAGGTAGGTGTTTTGTCCAAACATGGTTGGTCTCCCTCCTCAAAGGATCGACGGCCCTGATCCCTTCTCTGGATTCTCTGTTCTTTAGGAGGCTGTTGAGGTGCAGATCCAGAAGGCCCTTCCAAAATCCCTTCCCCCAATACCTCAATTTCAGGTGGATCCTTTCTGGTCGGTTGGTGTCTTGTTGGTTGTGGTGTCTCCTCTGTTCGTCCTTGTTGATTTCCCATTGTTTGTGTTTGTTGTGTTTGTTGTATCTTCCCTGGTGGATTTGTGTTCGGTGAGTGTGGTACCAGCAATCCCTCCAGAGGTTCCACTTGAGAGGACTCATCCCTTGTGTTTGGACGTCTTGTTTGTTGTTCATCCCTTGTGTTAGGATGTCTTGTTAGGGGTTAGGGGTTAGGGGTTAGGGGTTAGGGGTTAGGGTTAGGATTTTTAAAATATCACGATGATCTCCCCTGCTTCGTCCAACGACTGGGCAGTTGAAAGTGGGAGATCAAAGGCAATGCACGGGCCGGCGCTCGTCGTCTAAGGCTCTCCAAGTTCCAGGCAACCACTGTCCCATAAGGGAATGTTTTTTTTCAGAGGTCAAGAGGTCAAGGTCGAGGTTAAGTTCTTCTTCCATCAGTCTTCAGTCAGATCTGTCACCTGGAGTTAATTTGAGTTGATTTTATTAAATCATTTTCCCGTTCAGGGCTTTAAAGTCATGAGCAAAGTGCTTTTTTTCTCTTTTCTTCTCTTTTTTTATATTATTTATTAATTATTTTTCTTCTTTCTTCTCTTTTTTCTTCTCTTTTTTTTAAAAAATATTTTTTTCTTTTCTTTCTTATCGAATTTTGAGTCCAGTATTGTTGTTTTTGGATTTCTATGTTTTAGTTTCTCTTTCCAGAGATTGTGTTCTGGTTTTAAGTTTGTGTCCATATCAGACTTTAATGAAGTTTCTCTTTTGAAGTTAATTTTTAATTTTTCCATTATTTTTATGTTCTATTTTGTTCAATAAGTTTTGTTTTATTGAATAAATAACTCCAATCTGGGTTTTAAATACTTGATTAAAGGTGCTCTTTTTTCTCTTTTTCAGACGTCTGTTTCAGTGTTGTTTATTGTTGTTATTAATAATAATAACAACAATAATCCTCTAAATTTTGGAACACATCATCAGTAGTGGACCCCAGGCTCATCGAATGTTTCGGCCGTTTATCACCAGACATTCTCCCCTGAGGGTGGCCCCCCCGAGGTTGATCATGTCTCAGGGTGTGTCCCATAGCCAATTGTGTTATAATCCTGTTTTATAGTAGTTTAATATCTTAATTTTTCAGTTCCCTTTGGGGATTCAAACTGGTTTATATTAGGTTTATAGGTTGTTTTCAGTCTGGTATATAATCAGGATTATAGGGTTAGGGTTAGGGTTAGGATTTTTAAAATATCACGATGATCTCCCCTGCTTCGTCCAACGACTGGGCAGTTGAAAGTGGGAGATCAAAGGCAATGCACGGGCCGGCGCTCGTCGTCTAAGGCTCTCCAAGTTCCAGGCAACCACTGTCCCATAAGGGAATGTTTTTTTTCAGAGGTCAAGAGGTCAAGGTCGAGGTTAAGTTCTTCTTCCATCAGTCTTCAGTCAGATCTGTCACCTGGAGTTAATTTGAGTTGATTTTATTAAATCATTTTCCCGTTCAGGGCTTTAAAGTCATGAGCAAAGTGCTTTTTTTCTCTTTTCTTCTCTTTTTTTATATTATTTATTAATTATTTTTCTTCTTTCTTCTCTTTTTTCTTCTCTTTTTTTTAAAAAATATTTTTTTCTTTTCTTTCTTATCGAATTTTGAGTCCAGTATTGTTGTTTTTGGATTTCTATGTTTTAGTTTCTCTTTCCAGAGATTGTGTTCTGGTTTTAAGTTTGTGTCCATATCAGACTTTAATGAAGTTTCTCTTTTGAAGTTAATTTTTAATTTTTCCATTATTTTTATGTTCTATTTTGTTCAATAAGTTTTGTTTTATTGAATAAATAACTCCAATCTGGGTTTTAAATACTTGATTAAAGGTGCTCTTTTTTCTCTTTTTCAGACGTCTGTTTCAGTGTTGTTTATTGTTGTTATTAATAATAATAACAACAATAATCCTCTAAATTTTGGAACACATCATCAGTAGTGGACCCCAGGCTCATCGAATGTTTCGGCCGTTTATCACCAGACATTCTCCCCTGAGGGTGGCCCCGCCGAGGTTGATCAAATCTCGGGGTGTGTCCCGTAGCCAATTGTGTTATAATACTGTTTTATAATAGTTTAATATTTTAATTTTTCAGTTCCCTATGGGGATTCAAACTGATTTATATTAGGTTTATAGGTTGTTTCCAATCTGGTATATAAGCTGGATTTACTTGTTATTATTATTTTTTTATATCATAATCCTTTAATTTTTTGATCCTTTTTTCAAAGTATTATGATCCTGTTTAGATTTTATAGTTATTTTTTCAGTCACGAGTCCAGTCCAGTTTTTTGCTGAATATTAAAATAATTTTCATTTTTGGTATATTCAGGATTTTTAAAATATCACGATGATCTCCCCTGCTTCGTCCAACGACTGGGCAGTTGAAAGTGGGAGATCAAAGGCAATGCACGGGCCGGCGCTCGTCGTCTAAGGCTCTCCAAGTTCCAGGCAACCACTGTCCCATAAGGGAATGTTTTTTTTCAGAGGTCAAGAGGTCAAGGTCGAGGTTAAGTTCTTCTTCCATCAGTCTTCAGTCAGATCTGTCACCTGGAGTTAATTTGAGTTGATTTTATTAAATCATTTTCCCGTTCAGGGCTTTAAAGTCATGAGCAAAGTGCTTTTTTTCTCTTTTCTTCTCTTTTTTTATATTATTTATTAATTATTTTTCTTCTTTCTTCTCTTTTTTCTTCTCTTTTTTTTAAAAAATATTTTTTTCTTTTCTTTCTTATCGAATTTTGAGTCCAGTATTGTTGTTTTTGGATTTCTATGTTTTAGTTTCTCTTTCCAGAGATTGTGTTCTGGTTTTAAGTTTGTGTCCATATCAGACTTTAATGAAGTTTCTCTTTTGAAGTTAATTTTTAATTTTTCCATTATTTTTATGTTCTATTTTGTTCAATAAGTTTTGTTTTATTGAATAAATAACTCCAATCTGGGTTTTAAATACTTGATTAAAGGTGCTCTTTTTTCTCTTTTTCAGACGTCTGTTTCAGTGTTGTTTATTGTTGTTATTAATAATAATAACAACAATAATCCTCTAAATTTTGGAACACATCATCAGTAGTGGACCCCAGGCTCATCGAATGTTTCGGCCGTTTATCACCAGACATTCTCCCCTGAGGGTGGCCCCGCCGAGGTTGATCAAATCTCGGGGTGTGTCCCGTAGCCAATTGTGTTATAATACTGTTTTATAATAGTTTAATATTTTAATTTTTCAGTTCCCTATGGGGATTCAAACTGATTTATATTAGGTTTATAGGTTGTTTCCAATCTGGTATATAAGCTGGATTTACTTGTTATTATTATTTTTTTATATCATAATCCTTTAATTTTTGATCCTTTTTTCAAAGTATTATGATCCTGTTTAGATTTTATAGTTATTTTTTCAGTCACGAGTCCAGTCCAGTTTTTTGCTGAATATTAAAATAATTTTCATTTTTGGTATATTCAGGATTTTATTTCCGTATTGTACAGTATAGATTTCCTAACATGGACCTTTAAGTGTTTTGGCTCACCTGCCGTCCGGCGTAATCGTGCAGTAAATGATCGTGGATAACCTTATATCAGGGTTTGAAGTCCAGGGTGTCCTCCTTTTGTCCAATCCGGGTTCGTCTGGCATCCTTCAGAAGTATTTTTCCACATTCCATGTACTGTACGGTCTCAGAGGTGCGCCATAGTGTGGAAGAGAGTGATGTCCTGTGTTCCATACACCGCACAACCTCAGGACACAGTGGTACATATTTTAGAATTTTTTTTAGAATTTTTAAATATTATTATTATTATTATTATTATTATTATATTGGTAGCAATATCTGCCATAATTTAAATATCCTTAGTCTTCAACAGGAAGCATTAGAAGTGCTATGGTTACTCACCTGAGTTCATGTTCAGTGAAGCAGCCTTTAATTTAACATGCATTCAGTCTGAGAGTGATCATTCTACCTCTACTTCTCACTCACGGTTTTGTCAGGATTTTTAAAATATCACGATGATCTCCCCTGCTTCGTCCAACGACTGGGCAGTTGAAAGTGGGAGATCAAAGGCAATGCACGGGCCGGCGCTCGTCGTCTAAGGCTCTCCAAGTTCCAGGCAACCACTGTCCCATAAGGGAATGTTTTTTTTCAGAGGTCAAGAGGTCAAGGTCGAGGTTAAGTTCTTCTTCCATCAGTCTTCAGTCAGATCTGTCACCTGGAGTTAATTTGAGTTGATTTTATTAAATCATTTTCCCGTTCAGGGCTTTAAAGTCATGAGCAAAGTGCTTTTTTTCTCTTTTTCAGACGTCTGTTTCAGTGTTGTTTATTGTTGTTATTAATAATAATAACAACAATAATCCTCTAAATTTTGGAACACATCATCAGTAGTGGACCCCAGGCTCATCGAATGTTTCGGCCGTTTATCACCAGACATTCTCCCCTGAGGGTGGCCCCGCCGAGGTTGATCAAATCTCGGGGTGTGTCCCGTAGCCAATTGTGTTATAATACTGTTTTATAATAGTTTAATATTTTAATTTTTCAGTTCCCTATGGGGATTCAAACTGATTTATATTAGGTTTATAGGTTGTTTCCAATCTGGTATATAAGCTGGATTTACTTGTTATTATTATTTTTTTATATCATAATCCTTTAATTTTTGATCCTTTTTTCAAAGTATTATGATCCTGTTTAGATTTTATAGTTATTTTTTCAGTCACGAGTCCAGTCCAGTTTTTTGCTGAATATTAAAATAATTTTCATTTTTGGTATATTCAGGATTTTATTTCCGTATTGTACAGTATAGATTTCCTAACATGGACCTTTAAGTGTTTTGGCTCACCTGCCGTCCGGCGTAATCGTGCAGTAAATGATCGTGGATAACCTTATATCAGGGTTTGAAGTCCAGGGTGTCCTCCTTTTGTCCAATCCGGGTTCGTCTGGCATCCTTCAGAAGTATTTTTCCACATTCCATGTACTGTACGGTCTCAGAGGTGCGCCATAGTGTGGAAGAGAGTGATGTCCTGTGTTCCATACACCGCACAACCTCAGGACACAGTGGTACATATTTTAGAATTTTTAAATATTATTATTATTATTATATTGGTAGCAATATCTGCCATAATTTAAATATCCTTAGTCTTCAACAGGAAGCATTAGAAGTGCTATGGTTACTCACCTGAGTTCATGT
>NC_079374.1:28478147-28501147 GCF_021018895.1 Seriola aureovittata
AAACCATTTTGTCAGTGAAACAGTTTTCGGGATATGTTTGATATTTCACAAAGAAAAGCTTAAATAACACAATCTCCAATATATTTTTGAAACTTTAAGCAGTTATCACATGAAGTGGTTGAATGGAAAGTGTTTGGTGATATGTTCAGAGTCAGAGAGGTGAGAGGCTTTCATATGACGGACAGCCACTGATCAACACTGGCCTCTTAACGGCTGGGAGCAGAGAGGCAGGACACATATGCAAACACACAGAGTCAGTGGCTGGAGCTGTCCTCAACACATCATCATGTTTCCCATCAGTACTGAGAGAGGTGACTATTTACATGAAATATGAAGGCACATATGAAGGCAATAATTGTCTTTTTTTATCAATTTACACTGGCACAAACTCAGGGATTTTGTAGGATTATAGTCAGGTATATGATCAACCAATTATACCAAACAGGTGCTAATGATCATCGGTTTCACATGTAGGTTGAAACACAGTCATTAACTGAAACAGAAACAGCTGTGTAGGAGGCTTAAAACTGGGTGAGGAACAGCCAACTCTGCTACCAAGGTGAGGTTGTGGAAGACAGTTTCATGTCACAAGTCATACACCAGGCAAGACTGAGCACAGCAACAAGACCCAAGGTAGTTATACTGCATCAGCAAGGTCTCTCCCAGACAAAGATTTCAAAGCAGACTGGGGTTTCAAGATGCGACATTCACACTAGTCTTAATGGTGTGGCACCTCAGCATATGAGAGATGACCCTTCGGAAGGGAGCGACTCAGAAGGCTGGGGCTGACATATTTTACTCAGCTTGACGAGCCGAGTCCGTAGACACCCAATTTGTGGACTTTTGACAAAATTTTTCGTCGCAGCAAGCGGGCCTCGGACACGTTTAACGAGGCATCCCTTCCGACGGGAGCGACTTCGAAGCCTGGGGCTGACATATGTTACTCAGCGTGACGAGCCGAGTCCGTAGATACCAAATTTGTGGACTTTCGAGAAAATTTTTCGGAAATTATTAAAACACAGAATTTAACCGTGTCTCCCGGCAGCATATGAGAGACCTCCATGGCGGCCATTCGGAAGGGAGCGACTCAGAAGGCTGGGGCTGACATATGTTACTCAGCGTGACGAGCCGAGTCCGTAGACACAAAACTTGTGGACTTTGCACAACTTTTCCGTTGCGACATTCACACTAGTCTTAATGGTGTGGCACCTCAGCATATGAGAGATGACCCATTCGGAAGGGAGCGACTCAGAAGGCTGGGGCTGACATATGTTACTCAGCGTGACGAGCCGAGTCCGTAGACACCAAACTTGTGGACTTTGGACAAACTTTTCCGTTGCGACATTCACACTAGTCTTAATGGTGTGGCACCTCAGCATATGAGAGATGACCTTCGGAAGGGAGCGACTCAGAAGGCTGGGGCTGACATATGTTACTCAGCGTGACGAGCCGAGTCCGTAGACACCAAACTTGTGGACTTTGGACAAACTTTTCCGTTGCGACATTCACACTAGTCTTAATGGTGTGGCACCTCAGCATATGAGAGATGACCCTTCGGAAGGGAGCGACTCAGAAGGCTGGGGCTGACATATGTTACTCAGCTGACGAGCCGAGTCCGTAGACACCCAATTTGTGGACTTTTGACAAAATTTTTCGTCGCAGCAAGTGGGCCTCGGACACGTTTAACGAGGCATCCCTTCCGACGGGAGCGACTTCGAAGCCTGGGGCTGACATATGTTACTCAGCGTGACGAGCCGAGTCCGTAGATACCAAATTTGTGGACTTTCGAGAAAATTTTTCGGAAATTATTAAAACACAGAATTTAACCGTGTCTCCCGGCAGCATATGAGAGACCTCCCATGGCGGCCATTCGGAAGGGAGCGACTCAGAAGGCTAGGGCTGACATATGTTACTCAGCGTGACGAGCCGAGTCCGTAGACACCAAACTTGTGGACTTTGGACAAACTTTTCCGTTGCGACATTCACACTAGTCTTAATGGTGTGGCACCTCAGCATATGAGAGATGACCCTTCGGAAGGGAGCGACTCAGAAGGCTGGGGCTGACATATGTTACTCAGCGTGACGAGCCGAGTCCGTAGACACCAAACTTGTGGACTTTGGACAAACTTTTCCGTTGCGACATTCACACTAGTCTTAATGGTGTGGCACCTCAGCATATGAGAGATGACCCTTCGGAAGGGAGCGACTCAGAAGGCTGGGGCTGACATATGTTACTCAGCGTGACGAGCCGAGTCCGTAGACACCAAACTTGTGGACTTTGGATAAACTTTTCCGTTGCGACATTCACACTAGTCTTAATGGTGTGGCACCTCAGCATATGAGAGATGACCCTTCGGAAGGGAGCGACTCAGAAGGCTGGGGCTGACATATGTTACTCAGCTTGACGAGCCGAGTCCGTAGTAGACACCCAATTTGTGGACTTTTGACAAAATTTTTCGTCGCAGCAAGTGGCCTCGGACACGTTTAACGAGGCATCCCTTCCGACGGGAGCGACTTCGAAGCCTGGGGCTGACATATGTTACTCAGCTTGACGAGCCGAGTCCGTAGACACCAAATTTGTGGACTTTCGAGAAAATTTTTCGGAAATTATTAAAACACAGAATTTAACCGTGTCTCCCGGCAGCATATGAGAGACCTCCCATGGCGGCCATTCGGAAGGGAGCGACTCAGAAGGCTGGGGCTGACATATGTTACTCAGCGTGACGAGCCGAGTCCGTAGACACCAAACTTGTGGACTTTGGACAAACTTTTCCGTTGCGACATTCACACTAGTCTTAATGGTGTGGCACCTCAGCATATGAGAGATGACCCTTCGGAAGGGAGCGACTCAGAAGGCTGGGGCTGACATATGTTACTCAGCGTGACGAGCCGAGTCCGTAGACACCAAACTTGTGGACTTTGGATAAACTTTTCCGTTGCGACATTCACACTAGTCTTAATGGTGTGGCACCTCAGCATATGAGAGATGACCCTTCGGAAGGGAGCGACTCAGAAGGCTGGGGCTGACATATGTTACTCAGCTTGACGAGCCGAGTCCGTAGACACCAAATTTGTGGACTTTCGAGAAAATTTTTCGGAAATTATTAAAACACAGAATTTAACCGTGTCTCCCGGCAGCATATGAGAGACCTCCCATGGCGGCCATTCGGAAGGGAGCGACTCAGAAGGCTGGGGCTGACATATGTTACTCAGCGTGACGAGCCGAGTCCGTAGACACCAAACTTGTGGACTTTGGACAAACTTTTCCGTTGCGACATTCACACTAGTCTTAATGGTGTGGCACCTCAGCATATGAGAGATGACCCTTCGGAAGGGAGCGACTCAGAAGGCTGGGGCTGACATATGTTACTCAGCGTGACGAGCCGAGTCCGTAGACACCAAACTTGTGGACTTTGGATAAACTTTTCCGTTGCGACATTCACACTAGTCTTAATGGTGTGGCACCTCAGCATATGAGAGATGACCCTTCGGAAGGGAGCGACTCAGAAGGCTGGGGCTGACATATGTTACTCAGCTTGACGAGCCGAGTCCGTAGACACCCAATTTGTGGACTTTTGACAAAATTTTTCGTCGCAGCAAGTGGGCCTCGGACACGTTTAACGAGGCATCCCTTCCGACGGGAGCGACTTCGAAGCCTGGGGCTGACATATGTTACTCAGCGTGACGAGCCGAGTCCGTAGATACCAAATTTGTGGACTTTCGAGAAAATTTTTCGGAAATTATTAAAACACAGAATTTAACCGTGTCTCCCGGCAGCATATGAGAGACCTCCCATGGCGGCCATTCGGAAGGGAGCGACTCAGAAGGCTGGGGCTGACATATGTTACTCAGCGTGACGAGCCGAGTCCGTAGACACCAAACTTGTGGACTTTGGACAAACTTTTCCGTTGCGACATTCACACTAGTCTTAATGGTGTGGCACCTCAGCATATGAGAGATGACCCTTCGGAAGGGAGCGACTCAGAAGGCTGGGGCTGACATATGTTACTCAGCGTGACGAGCCGAGTCCGTAGACACCAAACTTGGGGACTTTGCACAAACTTTTCCGTTGCGACATTCACACTAGTCTTAATGGTGTGGCACCTCAGCATATGAGAGATGACCCTTCGGAAGGGAGCGACTCAGAAGGCTGGGGCTGACATATGTTACTCAGCGTGACGAGCCGAGTCCGTAGACACCAAACTTGTGGACTTTGGACAAACTTTTCCGTTGCGACATTCACACTAGTCTTAATGGTGTGGCACCTCAGCATATGAGAGATGACCCTTCGGAAGGGAGCGACTCAGAAGGCTGGGGCTGACATATGTTACTCAGCGTGACGAGCCGAGTCCGTAGACACCAAACTTGTGGACTTTGGATAAACTTTTCCGTTGCGACATTCACACTAGTCTTAATGGTGTGGCACCTCAGCATATGAGAGATGACCTTCGGAAGGGAGCGACTCAGAAGGCTGGGGCTGACATATGTTACTCAGCTTGACGAGCCGAGTCCGTAGACACCCAATTTGTGGACTTTTGACAAAATTTTTCGTCGCAGCAAGTGGGCCTCGGACACGTTTAACGAGGCATCCCTTCCGACGGGAGCGACTTCGAAGCCTGGGGCTGACATATGTTACTCAGCGTGACGAGCCGAGTCCGTAGATACCAAATTTGTGGACTTTCGAGAAAATTTTTCGGAAATTATTAAAACACAGAATTTAACCGTGTCTCCCGGCAGCATATGAGAGACCTCCCATGGCGGCCATTCGGAAGGGAGCGACTCAGAAGGCTGGGGCTGACATATGTTACTCAGCGTGACGAGCCGAGTCCGTAGACACCAAACTTGTGGACTTTGGACAAACTTTTCCGTTGCGACATTCACACTAGTCTTAATGGTGTGGCACCTCAGCATATGAGAGATGACCCTTCGGAAGGGAGCGACTCAGAAGGCTGGGGCTGACATATGTTACTCAGCGTGACGAGCCGAGTCCGTAGACACCAAACTTGTGGACTTTGGATAAACTTTTCCGTTGCGACATTCACACTAGTCTTAATGGTGTGGCACCTCAGCATATGAGAGATGACCCTTCGGAAGGGAGCGACTCAGAAGGCTGGGGCTGACATATGTTACTCAGCTTGACGAGCCGAGTCCGTAGACACCAAATTTGTGGACTTTCGAGAAAATTTTTCGGAAATTATTAAAACACAGAATTTAACCGTGTCTCCCGGCAGCATATGAGAGACCTCCCATGGCGGCCATTCGGAAGGGAGCGACTCAGAAGGCTGGGGCTGACATATGTTACTCAGCGTGACGAGCCGAGTCCGTAGACACCAAACTTGTGGACTTTGGACAAACTTTTCCGTTGCGACATTCACACTAGTCTTAATGGTGTGGCACCTCAGCATATGAGAGATGACCCTTCGGAAGGGAGCGACTCAGAAGGCTGGGGCTGACATATGTTACTCAGCGTGACGAGCCGAGTCCGTAGACACCAAACTTGTGGACTTTGGATAAACTTTTCCGTTGCGACATTCACACTAGTCTTAATGGTGTGGCACCTCAGCATATGAGAGATGACCCTTCGGAAGGGAGCGACTCAGAAGGCTGGGGCTGACATATGTTACTCAGCTTGACGAGCCGAGTCCGTAGACACCCAATTTGTGGACTTTTGACAAAATTTTTCGTCGCAGCAAGTGGGCCTCGGACACGTTTAACGAGGCATCCCTTCCGACGGGAGCGACTTCGAAGCCTGGGGCTGACATATGTTACTCAGCGTGACGAGCCGAGTCCGTAGATACCAAATTTGTGGACTTTCGAGAAAATTTTTCGGAAATTATTAAAACACAGAATTTAACCGTGTCTCCCGGCAGCATATGAGAGACCTCCCATGGCGGCCATTCGGAAGGGAGCGACTCAGAAGGCTGGGGCTGACATATGTTACTCAGCGTGACGAGCCGAGTCCGTAGACACCAAACTTGTGGACTTTGGACAAACTTTTCCGTTGCGACATTCACACTAGTCTTAATGGTGTGGCACCTCAGCATATGAGAGATGACCCTTCGGAAGGGAGCGACTCAGAAGGCTGGGGCTGACATATGTTACTCAGCGTGACGAGCCGAGTCCGTAGACACCAAACTTGGGGACTTTGCACAAACTTTTCCGTTGCGACATTCACACTAGTCTTAATGGTGTGGCACCTCAGCATATGAGAGATGACCCTTCGGAAGGGAGCGACTCAGAAGGCTGGGGCTGACATATGTTACTCAGCGTGACGAGCCGAGTCCGTAGACACCAAACTTGTGGACTTTGGACAAACTTTTCCGTTGCGACATTCACACTAGTCTTAATGGTGTGGCACCTCAGCATATGAGAGATGACCCTTCGGAAGGGAGCGACTCAGAAGGCTGGGGCTGACATATGTTACTCAGCTTGACGAGCCGAGTCCGTAGACACCCAATTTGTGGACTTTTGACAAAATTTTTCGTCGCAGCAAGTGGGCCTCGGACACGTTTAACGAGGCATCCCTTCCGACGGGAGCGACTTCGAAGCCTGGGGCTGACATATGTTACTCAGCGTGACGAGCCGAGTCCGTAGATACCAAATTTGTGGACTTTCGAGAAAATTTTTCGGAAATTATTAAAACACAGAATTTAACCGTGTCTCCCGGCAGCATATGAGAGACCTCCCATGGCGGCCATTCGGAAGGGAGCGACTCAGAAGGCTGGGGCTGACATATGTTACTCAGCGTGACGAGCCGAGTCCGTAGACACCAAATTCGTGGACTTTGCACAAACTTTTCCGTTGCGACATTCACACTAGTCTTAATGGTGTGGCACCTCAGCATATGAGAGATGACCCTTCGCAAGGGAGCGACTCAGAAGGCTGGGGCTGACATATGTTACTCAGCGTGACGAGCCGAGTCCGTAGACACCAAACTTGTGGACTTTGGACAAACTTTTCCGTTGCGACATTCACACTAGTCTTAATGGTGTGGCACCTCAGCATATGAGAGATGACCCTTCGGAAGGGAGCGACTCAGAAGGCTGGGGCTGACATATGTTACTCAGCTTGACGAGCCGAGTCCGTAGACACCCAATTTGTGGACTTTTGACAAAATTTTTCGTCGCAGCAAGGGTTAGGGTTAGGGTTAGGGTTAGGGCTAGGTTTTGGGTTAGGATTAGGGATAAATCAAATTTTAGGTTTAGGAATGTACCTACTAATTCCTCTTTATATTTAGGCCGAATGGTTCTCTTGTTCCTAATAAATATATCCAAAACCTCTCTTTTTGTTTCCTTTCTTTGTCTGTCCAATTACTCCCCTTTTGTAAGCCTGCTATCCTAATAGCGTCCATGCCATGTAGCAAAAAATGAGAAACTAAAAGCGTATCCACTTCCTTTTTCCATCTTATGTTATACCTATGTTGATACATGCGAGTGGATAGATCATTTTTTGTTTCACCTATATATTTCTTTTCACATTTTGCACACAAAATTACATATACACAATTTTTTGAATTAACACTAAATTTATGTTTGATTTCTACAAGTTTTTTGGTTTTTTCATTCCTAATATACTCAAGTCTAATAAATTGAGACTCTAATTTTTTCGGGCTCGTTCTAGCCAATTTTTGAATTGATGGCAATTTTGCCCTTACCAACCAATCTGACAGATTCCTATTTTTCCTATATGCTGAAATGACTCTAACGTTTGGAAGGATATCATCTTTACCCATAACTGTATTAAAATTTTCTTTCAAATCTTTATTAATCCATTTACTATTTGTTGAGAATGTGGTGATTAGAGGAAGTATGTCACCCTCAATCCTCTTTCCCTTTTCCTGGAATGTTTTAAGGCAATTCCTCAAAAAAGTGCGAGAATATCCTCTTTTTCTTAATGCTCTAAACAAGATCTGAACTGCATTCTTAAAGTCATCCAATCTAGTACAGATCCTATTAAATCTAATTAATTGTGATTTTATAATACCCTTGAAGGTATGTCTGGGGTGAAAGCTGTATCCATGCAAAAGTGCATGTGAATCTGTTTTTTTAAAAAATACCTTAATGTCCAATTTCCTTGTATCATCATATTCAGGACCTTTAAAGACTGTCGTATCTAGAAAGTCTATCGAATCTTTTTTAAGTTCACTTTTTAATTGTATTGATGGATCGACTGAATTTAATTCCCTGACAAAGTTTTCAAATTCCATTTCTGTTCCCAACCAAATGCCCCAAATATCATCCAGATATCTGGCATAATGGGCTGGTTTTTGATTACATTGGGAGAGGGCCTTTTCCTCCCATTCGGCCATGAAGATGTTCGCATAGGCCGGGGCAAATCTTTTGCCCATCGCTGTCCCTTTAATTTGCAAGTAGAATTTGTCATTAAACACGAAATCGTTTCTTTCCAAATTAATTTTCAATAAACTAATCAATTCTTCGTCTGGTCGTTTACTATCTGGGAATTTCTTAAAAATTTCTTGGACAGCAGCAATTCCCGCCGGTATTGGTATATTAGTGTATAAGTTTTCTACATCCATTGTAAAAAAATAAAACTCAGTCGATATCCTTAATTTTTTGACCATACTAACAAAATCATAAGTATCTTTTACATATGACGGGTGTTTCCTGGACAAGGGACCTAAATAGAAATCCAAATATTCTGCCGTATTGCATGTGTCACTCCCGCAGTCTGATACAATAGGTCTCCCTGTAGGTATCTCATGCGGGATGGTCCATTTTTCAGGCTCTTTGTGTATTTTTGGTAAAATGTAGAACCGCCGTTCTCTTGGTTGGGAGTCCCCCATTAAATATAGAAACTGTTTTCGATTTATGAATTTTTTCTTTTGTAAGGAATTTAAAATATCTTTCACCATTGGTATTGTTTCCCAATATATTGGTTTGTCCAATTTTTTGTAATAATTTTTGTCGTTTAATTGTCTTTCTGCTTCAAAAATGTATTGTTTTCTACTTAAAATGACAATAGCTGATCCTTTATCAGCTGGCTTAATAACCACATTTTTTGTATTTTTTAATTCTCTCATTGCTTGGACTTCCTCCAAGGAAATATTATATTTTTCTTTCATTGGTTTATAGTACTGTTTAAATCTGTCTAAATCCTTATTGATTAAAATACCAACTTCAGGTGGTAATTTTTCTAAGGGTGGTTCCCAATTAGACGGTCCCACAAACTTGGTTCTACCTTCAGATTGTGAATTTTTGAAGTAAGCTGCCAATTTAATTTTTCTGTGATATTTTTGAATATCCATTTCCAAATTAATTTTTTGTCCCTTTCCTATGTCCAAGGATGGAATAAACGATAATCCCCGACTAAGGAGTTTCTTTTGTGTTCCTGTGAGTACAAAATTTTTTGCTAATACCATCACTCCATTAACTTGTGATGACTGTGTTCTCTCACCCCCATGACCAATAGGACTCAGGGGGAGTCTAAGTTTAACATGTAGGTCCAATGTTCCAACATAGCTCGCCCTGTGTCCCTTGTCCAATGAACCTGGTCCACTGTCTGAAATTTGTTCCTAGACAAAAGAGGGATGTGGAATGGACGTTCATCTAACATGCTGTTGAATTCGTCCAAATTATCCTGCTCCTCCTGAGGTAAGGCAGTAGAATAATTAACCAATGGTATCCAAATGGCTGCGAGTGGGAACTTGTCCACACAGGCCTTGCGTGCCTTCATGCATGTCTTCCATATGGTTTCCTTAGGCTTATTCTTGCTGTCACAGATACCAAAAGATAGAACCACTTGTTCCACCATCAAATCCTGGTCTACAGTGGCCTTTTTCAACAGGTTTTCAGCATGTCTAAAGTTTGCCCCTGGGAAACTTTCAATTTGCAAGTTCTTGATGGAATGCCCTGGAATGTTAGACAAGTTAGAGTCTCCAATAATGAGACACTTTTCCTTAACCTGTAAATGCCAATCCTTGTCTTTTCTGTTTGTCCTAGGATGCCTATAAACCTCGGATCTATCTTGATTTGGTTCAGAGTCCCCAGTTTTTTCTGGTTCTGATTCTTCATCCTCTGACCACTCTAAATAGTCCTCTCCAAGATCAAAATTTCCATAATTCAGTTCTGGATCAGCTTCAGCTTCCACCGATTTGGATGGAGTTTGGGGGACTTCAGTTTGGGTGGCTATATTCCCATGTTCCACCCTGTTTTTCTTTTCGGTTGGAGTTCCCCATTCTGGGAATGGCTTATTTTCCTCTGGGTGGGTCTCCAAATAGTCAAGTTCGTTTGCCACTTGACGTAGGACCTCATCCTGACTCCTTCCCCATTCACCTTTTGGTGAGGTGCTCTCCTCTACGAAGGTCACACTCTTGCTGTCTCTGTGAGTAGTCCTCCGAGTTTCTCTCCTCTCTAGTGGAGCTACTGGCTGAGAAGAAATCCCAGGTAGGTCTGTGTCTTGTTTGTCTGTCATAGTCGCCACCGTGGTCTTGGAATGTGTCTCTCTTGCTACCCGGGGTCGAACTGTGTCAACAATTTGTGGACGATTTTGACTTATTGGGTCATCTGTGCTTGTTCCCTGATTTCGACCATGGGGCAACTGGCTCATTTGGGATGAGTCTTGTACTTTATCCCCCTCCAGTTTCGCCATGATGTGCGCCTCTGCATGATCCAGGACTACCTGCGTAATTCGGCGCAGGTTCCTTTTGGCCCATCTTGTTGCCACCCCAAAGGCTGATTTCCATTCCTTGTTTTCCATCTCAAACAAATCCTTTAGGGAATTCTTCAGTTCCCTCTCATAATGTTCCATCAATATTTGGCATGTGGTGTATCCCCAGTTTCTGGCATTACCCCACACCAGATCCATAGTTTGCTGGGTGGGATATGCAGGCTTGATCATATCACCCAAGATGTCTACCATTTTGGTGATCATGGCCGGTTGTTGTGTCCCTGTTTTTAGAGAGACATTCTGGAGATGATGCACCAGCTTGATTACCCCATATGTTTTTCGAATCAGTCGACCAAATGCAGGTTCGGCTGCTTCACGCCTTGCTTCTGAATCCCCAGCCTCTGGAGACCCCCCTCTCCCGGCAGGGCGTTGGTACCTAGGGCGTGCTGCATCAGCATATGAACGAAACTGCTGTCTCTGGGTGCCAGGGTATTTAGGAGTCCGGAAGGAAGGCACTGGCTGGTTAGAAGAAGAGGTCAGATACCCCCTCCCATAGGAGGAGGTGAATGCACTGGCCATTCCCCTACCAGACCCCTGATACCCGCCCCAATACGGTGACCGGGTGCGCTTCCTGCGCCTGCCGTAGCGCACAGGCTGCCACCCGTCATCCTCCATGTTTGTTTGTTGTCTCTTTATTTTTTGTGTTTTTTTATATTTTTTTAATTATTTTTTTATTTTTTAATTGTTTTTTTAATAAAATAAACAAAAAACGCTTTCTAAAATTAGAAAGGATAAGATAATGTACAAAAGAAGGTGTGCCAAAACAATAAAAGAAACTAAAAACGTGCGACGTTTCGACCAAATATGGTCTTCTTCAGGCACAAATAAATGGCACACTAATAACTGTATTTTTTGTTTGCTTTCAGGCTGGAGTCAAAGGCTGGTGTTCTCCCCTCAAGAGCTAAGGTAAGAATGAGCTCCTACAACTGTGTTCGTCCTTTTTATAAGCTTGGTTTGGCTTTTTGTTTTTTCTGTTCGTCTTTTTCAATTTGGTTCGCCTTTTTTAATTTTGTCCCCATTTCACATGTAAACCTGTTTTTACTCCATTTTAACCCTATTTTAACCATTAATAGTATATCAATGTTATTATATATGAACTTTTAACCTTTTTTAAGATATTAATGTTATCAAATCTATATATTGTATTGTATTTAACCTATTTATTGTATTTTAATGTTTATTATAAATCCTATTTATTGTATTTAACCTATTTATTGTATTTAACCTATTTATTGTCCCTTAATGTTTTTAACCCTGTTTATTAATTGTACCCTTATCAATTTTAATACTATTTAATATCCAATCATAAATTTTTGAAAAAATCTTTTATAAATTATAAAAATATATATATATTTTTTTTACTTTTACAGATTTTCAAATATAATATGGGGGATTTGGGTTGGAGTTAGGATTAGGGTTAGGTTTAGGATTGGGGTTAGGATTAAGGTTAAGATTAGGGTTAGGTTTAGGATTGGGATTAGGATTAAGGTTAAGATTAGGGTTAGGTTTAGGAATGGGGTTAGGAATAAGGTTAAGGTTAGGATTAGGGCTGGGATTGGGGTAATGGTTAGGATTTTTAAAATATCACGATGATCTCCCCTGCTTCGTCCAACGACTGGGCAGTTGAAAGTGGGAGATCAAAGGCAATGCACGGGCCGGCGCTCGTCGTCTAAGGCTCTCCAAGTTCCAGGCAACCACTGTCCCATAAGGGAATGTTTTTTTTCAGAGGTCAAGAGGTCAAGGTCGAGGTTAAGTTCTTCTTCCATCAGTCTTCAGTCAGATCTGTCACCTGGAGTTAATTTGAGTTGATTTTATTAAATCATTTTCCCGTTCAGGGCTTTAAAGTCATGAGCAAAGTGCTTTTTTTCTCTTTTCTTCTCTTTTTTTATATTATTTATTAATTATTTTTCTTCTTTCTTCTCTTTTTTCTTCTCTTTTTTTTAAAAAATATTTTTTTTCTTTTCTTTCTTATCGAATTTTGAGTCCAGTATTGTTGTTTTTGGATTTCTATGTTTTAGTTTCTCTTTCCAGAGATTGTGTTCTGGTTTTAAGTTTGTGTCCATATCAGACTTTAATGAAGTTTCTCTTTTGAAGTTAATTTTTAATTTTTCCATTATTTTTATGTTCTATTTTGTTCAATAAGTTTTGTTTTATTGAATAAATAACTCCAATCTGGGTTTTAAATACTTGATTAAAGGTGCTCTTTTTTCTCTTTTTCAGACGTCTGTTTCAGTGTTGTTTATTGTTGTTATTAATAATAATAACAACAATAATCCTCTAAATTTTGGAACACATCATCAGTAGTGGACCCCAGGCTCATCGAATGTTTCGGCCGTTTATCACCAGACATTCTCCCTGAGGGTGGCCCCGCCGAGGTTGATCAAATCTCGGGGTGTGTCCCGTAGCCAATTGTGTTATAATACTGTTTTATAATAGTTTAATATTTTAATTTTTCAGTTCCCTATGGGGATTCAAACTGATTTATATTAGGTTTATAGGTTGTTTCCAATCTGTTATATAAGCTGGATTTACTTGTTATTATTATTTTTTTATATCATAATCCTTTAATTTTTGATCCTTTTTTCAAAGTATTATGATCCTGTTTAGATTTTATAGTTATTTTTTCAGTCACGAGTCCAGTCCAGTTTTTTGCTGAATATTAAAATAATTTTCATTTTTGGTATATTCAGGATTTTATTTCCGTATTGTACAGTATAGATTTCCTAACATGGACCTTTAAGTGTTTTGGCTCACCTGCCGTCCGGCGTAATCGTGCAGTAAATGATCGTGGATAACCTTATATCAGGGTTTGAAGTCCAGGGTGTCCTCCTTTTGTCCAATCCGGGTTCGTCTGGCATCCTTCAGAAGTATTTTTCCACATTCCATGTACTGTACAGTCTCAGAGGTGCGCCATAGTGTGGAAGAGAGTGATGTCCTGTGTTCCATACACCGCACAACCTCAGGACACAGTGGTACATATTTTAGAACTTTTTTTAGAATTTTTAAATATTATTATTATTATTATTATTATTATATTGGTAGCAATATCTGCCATAATTTAAATATCCTTAGTCTTCAACAGGAAGCATTAGAAGTGCTATGGTTACTCACCTGAGTTCATGTTCAGTGAAGCAGCCTTTAATTTAACATGCATTCAGTCTGAGAGTGATCATTCTACCTCTACTTCTCACTCACGGTTTTGTCAGGAAATTACCCAGTAATGCATTGCAGGTCTTAAAAGTTGTTGTTCAGTGAAGTAGCCTTTAATTTAACATGCATTCAGTCTGAGAGTGATCATTCTACCTTTACTTCTCATTCACGGTTTTGTCAGGAAATTACCCAGTAATGCATTGCAGGTCTTAAAAGTTGTTTTTTGTTAATAACTGCTGTTCTGAGTGAGCTAGAGACTTGAAACTTACATCCAGGGTTAGGGTTAGGGTTAGGGTTAGGTTTAGGAAATAAAGGATTGTGCCACCGCGAAGCGGTGGCGCAATCTGTGCACACTCCATCCAGTCCCATGCAGTCTCTCTCTTATCCCTCATTTAGTCCCTGTGGGAATCTAGTGTCCAATTTACTAATCCAGGTTCTCTCTGTCCTCTGTCTCTGGGCTGTTGTCCAATTTGGATTACACTGGAGGACAGAGGCCTGTACTGAATGCCAGCCATGCTGTATGAAATGTTTAACCAGCTGAGTGTGGATGTCTTTTCTCTTCAAAATATTATATCTATGTTGTGTGAATCTGATTCGGATTGTGTTTCCCGTTTCACCAACATACTGTAGTCCACATTGTTTACAAATGATGATATATACACAATTTTTGGATGAAATATTTCCCTGATTCTCAATTTTATATACATTTTTATTCTTTTTATTAGACACCCATACTTGCTGTTTAAAGAATTCAGTATTACCCTTTAATTTGGAATCAATTAGTGGTTTAATTTTGGCGTTAGGGTTAGGGTTAGGGTTGGGGTTGGGGTTGGGGTTGGGGTTGGGGTTGGGGTTAGGGTTAGGGTTAGGGTTAGGTTAACAGAGTTTTAGGGTTAGGGTTAGGGTTAGGGTTGGGGTTGGGGTTGGGGTTGGGGTTATGGGTTTGAGTTAAAATACTGTGCACTGGCCTACTGATCTGACAGAATTGGTGGCAGAATGGAGAGAGAAGTGGTCCTTCCCACCGGAGACCAGGGTTCGATCCCCAGGCAGAGCACCGGGCAGAAGGAAGAGAGGGACCTGCTTCAATTAAATTTATAAAAGGGGACGGGCCCAGCAAATAAATAAAAATAATAAAAAGTTAAGAAATATATAAAAATAGAATAATTAAACCACATTAGCTAAAAACAATTGTGTTTGTGGGGAGGGGGCGCTGGGAACCGTCCCAATTGGATCCATGCGGATCACCATGGGGAGGTGCATAGAAAAAAAAAAAAAAAAAAAAAAAAAAAAAAAAAAAAAAAAAAAAAAAAAAAAAAAAAAAAAAAAAAAAAAAAAAAAAATAAATAAAAAAAAATTAAAAAATAAAATAAATAATAAATAAATAAATAAAATTTTTTTATATATATCATTGTTTTTAATATTATAGAGTATTATATATATTGTTACATATTAATAACATTATTAAGTTAGGAGAAAAAAAAAAAAAAAAAAAAAAAAAAAAAAAAAAAAAAAAAAAAAAAAAAAAAAAAAAAAAAAAAAAAGGAATAAGGGAAATCGATACGGATTAATCTTAAATAAGAAAATAATAACATAGGGGAGTATATTTGGATCTAAAAGTCGGGGCAGGAAAGGTAAGTGCTAGAATAATAAAAAAACATAAGTGCTAAAAGATTAAAAAACATATAAGTGCTTGTAATAATGTTAATAAAAATAAGCATGCATAATTAGTAAAAACATTAGTAAGTAGAGGGAGGGTTTCCTGCCCCTATTTCTATAGTGCCAAATATTAATATTTAAAATGTTAAGAATGTTGAGAATAAAAAAATAAAATATGCACCTCCCGCCCAGGTGTGGATTCGAACCCCAGTCTGCCGGGTGGCAGACCAGGGCCTTAACCATTCTACTGTCTTACCGCTTTTGTTGGGATGGGATCCGCATGGTCCAAGAACAGTGCAGGAACAGGCTGGGGAGGACCGTACCCGGAGGTGGTGGATGTGGTTCTCCTTGCTTCAGTCGTCGTTTAGGCCTCCGGGCACAGTGGTCCCGAGCCTGTGGATCCAAATCTTCTCCGCTCTCTTCCTCTGCCCACAGGTCCAACGGTCATTATTTTCTAGAACTGTTATGATGAGATGAGTGGGGGGATGTAGTTGGAAATGTTGTACCAGGGGGGTGGGGAGTCGACCTTCCCCAATGTTATAGAGGTGCTGAGATAGACGGGTGTGGGTGGAATGTTTGGTTTCTCCTATATAGTGTTTATTGCAAAGTGTGCATGTGATTATATAAACTATATTGGTGGTGGTGATGGAGAAGGAGCCGAGAGTGGGAAATGCTGTTTTAGTGAATGGGTTATGGATGAATTTTCTATTTCTATAGTGATGGCTATATGAAAGAAGGGATGTGGGTCTATGGTCGGTGTACTGTGATCTGATGAGAATAGACTGGAGGCTCTTGTGTTTCCTGTGAGCTGAAATGATTTTGTGGTTATGAAAAGCCGGATGTTGAGACTGTAATCTGGAAAAGTTGTGTTTAATGATGCGATGTAGGCTGGTGGTTTGGTGAGAAAAGGTAGAGACGAGGGGTATCAAGTGTAGTGATAAAGGAGGATTGTGGTGTGTTGGTGGGGTGTGTGTGTGGGGTGAGCTTGGGCCGTGCCTGTCCTTGGGGCTGGGGTTAGGATTAGGGAAAGAGGTAGGGGGTAGGTTGGGGTTAGGGCAGAGGGACAGGAGTGGGTTAGGGTAAGGGGAAGGGGATGGGTTGGGGTTAGGACTAGAGGGTTGGGTGAGGGGTGGGTTAGGTTTAGGATAAGGGAAGGGGTGGGGGTCAGCAGTGGAGGAGGGGGGGTGGGGATGCAGACCCAGATTCGGGTAGGGGAGAGGACTTACCGACGGCCCAAGCTCCTGGACCTGGGGTGAAGAGGAAGTGTGGGAAGGTGGAGAGAGGGAGGGAGAGCGAGTGGGAGCGAGAGAGGCCAGTGTGGAATATTTAATGGTACGGAGGAAGCGTTTTGAATAGCCTCTGGGGCGTAGGCTGGTAAAAAGAGTACTGGTGGCTGTGTGGAAATCCTGAATGTTACTGCAAATACGAAAAAAACGGATGAGTTGTGACTTAATGATTCCTTTGAATGTGTGTTTGGGGTGATAACTTGATTTATGAAGAAGTGCATGTGTGTCTGTGGGTTTAAAAAATACTTTGGTCTGTATTGTTTTGTGAGTAGTGTTGGAGGGCCCGAAAAAAACTGTAGTGTCTAAGAAATCGATATGTGTTGTATTTATTGTATATTTTACGGTTATGGAGGGGTGATGGTTATTGAGAATGGAGATGAATTCTGGAAATTTGGAATGATCGTGGGGCCAGATACCGAAAATGTCATCTAAAAATCTGAGGTAGAGGGATGGTTGTAGAGGGCATTTGGCTAAGGCTTCTCGCTCCCACTCGCTCATGTATAGATTTGCATAGGAGGGGGCAAATCTCTGACCCATGGCTGTCCCGTGGACCTGTAAGTAAAACTGGTTATTGAAAAGAAAATCATTGTTATTCAGACAGAGTTCTATTAATTGGAGGAGTTCTGAGTCAGGGCGTGATGGATCCGGGTTTCTATTGAAAATTGTGCGAAGTGTTTGTAGTCCAAGGTGGGTGTTGATATTAGTGTAAAGGTTATTGATGTCAATAGTGAAGAGAAGTGATTGAGAAGGGACAGCCATGGGTCTAATGATGTCAACGAAGTGGTAGGTATCTTTAATGTAACTGGGGTGACGGGTGGAGAGGGGACCTAAGAAGTGATCAATGTACTGTGAAATATGATATGTGGAGCTGTTACAATCAGAGACTATGGGTCTGCCAGGAGGAACCTCAGAGGGAATAGTCCAGGTTTGAGGGTCTTTGTGGATTTTAGGAAGCAGGTAGAAGTAACGGGGTCGTGGGTTATCAGGTCCGAACAGGTAGTCTTTTTGTTTTGCTTTGATGTATTTTTTATTGTAGAGGTTCTGAATAATGTTCCTGAGTTTAGTCTGAGTCTGTGGTTGGATTGTCTCGGTGAGGGGTCTGTAGTATGTGGTGTCCGTTAATTGTCTGTTAGCTTCTGTCAGGTATTGCTGTCTATCCATGATGATTATTTTGGATCCTTTGTCTGCTGGTTTTATAATGATGTTGGGGTTGTGAGTCAGGTCAGTCAGGGCCCTGCGTTCCGGCCCCGACAGATTGTCAGGGACATCTGTCGGGGGCCGGAAACGCTGGAGGGCCCTTTTGTTCTTGTAAATGAATTGGCGAGTCAGGGGATGGAGAATGTCGGAGTTTGGTTCCCAGTGAGATGGATGGATGAAAGGTAATGGCTGTCGGTCGGGTTGAAGATGGAAGTAATCAATGATTTTAAGTCGTCTGTGGAATTTGTGGAGGTCCCTCTGAAGTTCCTCCCGGTCAAGCTTGTTGGGTCGTGGAATGAAAGAGAGTCCCCTCTCCAAAAGGGATAGCTGTAAGGGGGAGGGGGTGAAAAGGGTAGAGAGGTTAAGGATGTTGGATGGGGAATTCCACCCCAGGTCCTGTGTGTGTGTGTGAGTTTCTGGATTAGCCTTACAGGTTATTGTAAATTTAGTTGTTGTAACCAGTTCTCAAAGATCAATTTAGCTGTAGTAGGTGTCCAATGAATGTTGTCTTTCTCTGTTAAAAAGGTGTCGTGTGGAATTTCTGTCAGGAATGGAAAATGAGTGGTCATGATGTTGTTAATAAGTGTGAGATTACCTTTCTGTACAGGGGTGAGATGGGGTGAGAAGTTCATGATGGGGAAGTACACGTCGGCATTTGGGAAGGTCGACTTTGCCTCACGGAAGAGGGTCCTGAGTTGTTTTGTGGTGGTCTGTCTGGGGTCCTGGTCCTTATTGTTGATTCCGATGGAAAAGACCACTATCTTGGTGTTGGGATTGGGTATGGTCTTTTCGAGGACTTTGAGGAAATGGTAGGAGTTGGCTCCGGGGTAACTGTCCAGTTGAATTTGTGGGTGGGTATGGGCTGGAATCCGGTTGATGTTTGAGTCTCCAAGAACCAGGACTGGTTTTCTGGGTTTGAAAAACCAGTCCTGGATCTTACGGTTGGGGCGTGCAATATGGTATGATGGTCTGTAGAGGGTCTGTTCGGATGATGTGGCGGTTGAAGTTGTGGAAGAGAGGGGAGGTGGGGTGATGGTGGGAAGTCTGCATTCTTCGGTAAGGGCTTGGAGGTGTCCGGCTTGGGTTATTTCCAATGGTGGTGTGATGTTGTGGCAGGGTGACGCTGGGAGGTCTTGTTCTGGTTCCAGGCGGGGGTGTGTTGAGAGAGGAGGGGGAGAGTGATGAAGAGGGGGAGAGCTAGGAGAGGTAAGTATGGGATAGGAGGGGGAGTTGGGTGGGGAGGGATGAGAGATAGAAGATTGCAGAGGGGATGAGGTAGTTAAGGGAGGTGAAGTCCGTTGAGGTGGGGATGATTGGTCCATGATGGGGGGGCTCTTGGGAGTGTGTGGGGGTGAAGATGGTGCAGCAAGTGGGGGGTCCGTGTCGGACAGTGCAACCCCCGCAGAATTTGTAGGAGAGGGCTCAGAGTGGGTTGGCTTTAGGTTATGAATAACCTTGTTTGACCCTTTCATCACGTTAGCCGATTCTCTAGCCGTAGTAGGCCTTTTTTCTGCGTGGGCCGCTGTCCGTCCTGCTGGACCCACCCGGGTTGCTGCACCATCTGTGTGGAGAGAGGAGGTGAGAATAGTATCAGTGATATGGACAGAGACATTGGAGTGGGTGCTGAGAGTGAGAGTCTGTAGTTCTTCTGGATTATGGGATTGGCGAGGGGAACCGTGAACCTGGGCTGTTGTTTCAAGGATAGGGGTGGGCTTGATGAACTTGATTACTGGGGGGGTGAGGGGTAGGATAGGGGAGAGAGGTGTGCAGGGAGTGATTGGTTGCTGTTCTTCTTTGGTTGGTAGGGGTCCCCAGGTGACTTTCCGGGTCCTGTATTCTTTTGGGGTGGAAGTGGTTGGATCCATTGTTGGGTCTGTGGGATGGTTTGTTGCTTTTTCTAGATGTTTGTTGACTGGTGATTGTGGTCTGATTGGTCCTCTTCGGGTCGGCTGGGGGTTGGGTGGCATGGTGGTGGTGGATTTTTTGTAAATCGGATAAGGTGAGGGAAGAGTAATGGATTTGTGATTGGTAGTCTGCAGGGGTGTAGTTTGGGTTCCAGTGGAGGCATGGTGGGGTACTTCTCCTTGGGTTGGTGTGCAGGGGGATGAGGTGGATGGCTTGATTTCTTCCATTAGTGACTTACGGGGGCCTAAATAGAGGGACATTGTGTTGGGGGCAGCTGGTCTGGGCAGGGGGGGATAGTGCTCTTCTGGAATGGTGGGTAGATTGTTGATTGTAGAATGCTTCTGTGGACGGTCTGGTGGTGAGGTTCCAGTGGCTGGTTGGGATGGTTGTAGAAGTTGCTGTAGTGACTGTAGAGTTTCTGTAGATAGTCTGTTCCCATACCGTTTTCTGGCCCAGCCGGTGGCTATCTGCAGGGCTTGTGGATTGTGAGTAGTTGTATCTGTGTGGGTGGCTATTGTAGTCTGGTAGTGTTGCTGTAAAATGGCTATTGTATTATGCATCCATTGTGATGTGTTACTATGTATTTTATTTCTTGTGTCTATGGTGGGTGTGGATGGTTTAATGAAATCTGTAAGCCGGGTGACCTGTCTTAGCATACCTGGTGGGAATGTTCCTGTTTGCAGTGCTATGTCCATTATCTGTTTGTGATGAAATGCCTGGATGAGTTTGAAATAGTGTTTGCTGGCCTGTCTGGTTTCTGGGTCTGGTGGGTGAAGTAATGGTTGGTGTGTGTTGATGATGGGTCTATGTGTAGGTGGTTGTATGTTAATGTTCATGAGTGGAGTGGGTGTATGTGTGTGTGTGTGTGTGTGTGTGGAGGAGCCATTTTGAGCCCCGCTCCTGTGTGTTGACTTACCTCTAAAAATATGATACATGCAGGTGGAGAGCTCTTACCTTAGTTTGCTGGTGTGGTTAGTCCTGTTGTAGATCAAGGTCCGGTGTTATAGTTGTGGAGGTTGATCTGGAGTTGAAACAGGTGCTTGTGTGTTGGCAGTCCTGTGTTGGTGGTTAAAGATGGTTCTTGGAGATGAGGGTTATTGTTTGTACTCCGGGTGGTGATCCTGATGAACTTGCAGGTTGACAGTTAAAAAACGGCAGATAAAAAGAGTCTTTTCTGCCTATTGTTGGGCTGGCAGAGCCCCCCACCAGTGTTTTAAAATCAAACTTTATTAAATAATTTGATTAAAAACACAAATTAAAACCAATTAAAAAACCACTCAAATCGAGGGTATAAAAGTTCTTAATACAATACAATAAAATCAGAGTAAAAGTCTTACGCATAAGAGCGGGGTTAGGGTTAGGGTTAGGCAGAGGGTTAGCCCGTCCCCTCCATTGAGGGTCGGGAAATGCACGGGCCTTCCCCCTGGTACCCATCCCTCCCCGGTCCCAAGAAGACCAACTTCGGTCTTGGGGTCGATGGTCCCAGTTTCGCCCACGGAAGCGACCCCTTCTCCCACGGCGAACCACTTGCCACCCATCATCCTCCTCGGCATATGCCATTAGGAATGATGGGGGGGTGTCTTTTTAAATTTTCTATAAATGTAAATAAAATAATATGAATTTTTATAAAAAAACAAAAAACAAACTAAAAAAACTCCCTTAAAAATTAAACTATATTTTTATATTATATTAATAAACTAAAAACGTGCCCTCTCGCGACGTTTCGGCACTGTATGTGCCTTCTTCAGGCAGGGCAATGAAAGTAAAAGGCAATTGCAACCATGCACTAAAAGCAGCTGTCTCCAACAAAGCCTCAGCTCAGAATGAGCCCTCAATGAGTTTTCACCCTTTTTATACTCGCTTGTCGTCTTTTTAAATTTTTATCGTCTAAATTTAGTTTTTTGAAATAAATCGAATTAACCCCTTAAATCCTGATAGTTTTTTAATGTAATCCCCATATAATGAATTTAGCTCTATATTTTAACCCTTTAAATGAATTTTAATGAATTAAATAATAACAAATAATCATGTATATATTTTAACAGTATTTATATATTTTTTAAACAGTTTTTATAATTAAATTTAGGTTTTAAACAGGGGTTTTTTAATTTTTAGATAAAACCAAATGGTTAGGGTTAGGATTTAGGCAAGTTAGGGTTAAAACTTAGTTAATTTAGGAATCCAATTAAAATGGTTAGGTTTAGGTGTTAATTAGGTTTAGGCATCCAATTACAATGGTTAGGGTTAGGGTTGGGTTAAGTTTAGTTGTCAATTTAGAAATTTAGTTAGGTTTAGGCATTGTTTAGGTTTAGGCATTCAGTTAAAATGGTTAGGGTTAGGATCAGGTTAGGTTTAGGAGTCAATTAGAGAATGGTTAGGTTTAGGCATCCAATTAGAAATAGTTAGGTTTAGGCATCCAATTAAAAGGGTTAGGTTTAGGCATCCAATTAGAATGGTTAGGTTTAGGCATCCAATTAGAATGGTTAGGTTTAGGCATCCAATTAACAATTGTTAGGTTTAGGCATACAATTAACAATTTTTAGGTTTAGGAATTTTTTCAATAAGAATTAGTTAGGTTTAGGCGTCCAATTAAAACATGGTTAGGTTTAGGTACCAAATTATACAATTTTTTGTTTACTTTTTCCAATTAATTATATTTAATATTTAAACCATATGGTACATGTGTGTCCAATAAATAAATCCATCTCCTTTCCATAGCCTTCCGATCCTTAGTCGTCCATGTATTATTGCTTTGAATGCCTGCTATTTTTAGTGCTTGGAATCCATGTAAAATAAAATGTTTTACAAAGGGAGTATCGGTTTCTTTTTTATTAATAATGTTATATTTATGTTGCCACATTCTTATCCTCATAGAGTTACGTGTTTCTCCAACATATTTTTTATCACATTTTGTACAAAAACATAAATAGACAACATTAGTTGTTTGTGACGTGAAGTCTTGTGTTAACTTAAATATTTTTTTATTAACAGAATTTTTAACATATTTTAATAAACAAAAATTGTCCATGTTTCCATGGGATTGTTGTAAAGGTTTGAGCTTAGCTCTAACTAAAAGGTCTTTTAAATTCTTATTTTTTCTATATGCAGAAATCACCTCAT
>NC_079374.1:28501647-28520646 GCF_021018895.1 Seriola aureovittata
AGATTACATTAAATATTGGCTAAATTGTTCCTAATCTGAAATATATAAAATAATTTGATTGCTAATTCTAATTTGGGTTTTGACCCCGACCCTGTCCCCTAATCCTAAACTTAACCACTTCCCCGGGCCCTAAACCTAACCACTACTTTTGCCCTGAACCTAACCCTAACCACTATCTTTGCCTTACCCTAACCCTAACCATTACCTTTGCCTTACCCTAACCCTAACCACTACCTTTACCTTACCCTAACCCTAACCATTACCTTTGCCTTACCCTAACCCTAACCACTACCTTTAATTCTAAATCTAACCCCAAGTCCACATAGTTAATTAAAAACATTTTCATTAAAAAATTATTAATGGATTTGGATTAAAAACATTAAATGGGTGGGTAAAAGTTAAAAAACAAATTAGGGATCATTCAGGACAATAATCAATAATAAAATAAATTATTTATAATCATAAGTAAAAAAGATAAAGAATTTCATCATTTAATTGTTAAAAAAGAAAAATTGATTGAATATTAAAATTAGGGTTGATTGAATATTAAAATTAGGTTTGATTGGCATAAAGGTTAAAAAGCAAGTTCAAAATGTTGTTTGGCAGCTATAGGGTTAAAAACAGATTTTTTCTAAAAAAGGTGGGGAAAGTGAAACCTAAGGAAAACGAAACAGTATAAAAGGAGGAGGAGACTCCAGCTCATTCTCACTCTGACATTCAAAGAGACAACAGCTCCTACAGTCAGTTATAACAGCCAGCTCTTTTATTTCTTTTGTTGTTGCACCTTGGCCTGAGGAAGATCCATACAGGATTGAAACGTTGCTTTTTGGTGCACAATAATTTAATTTAAAAACAATCTCATTTTTTATTTATTTTTTTATTTTGTTTGAATAAAAACAAATTTGTTTGCATTTTACACATTTTTTTATTTATTTCATTTACATTTAAAAGAAAATATACACATAAAAAAATTAATAAATATTATAAATACATTCAATTTATATCTATTATAAAGAATAAATAATTTGATTAATAAATAACAAAGCTAAACTAAATTAAGAAACAGAGATAAAGCCCAAAATGGGCTACGAAGATGACGAGGGGGGATGGACGACCGTACGCTACGGGCGGAGGCGTCAGCGCTCTCGTCAGCGTCGTTGGGACTGGAGTGGGGGAACCGAGCGAGGGAAGGACCGTGCACCTCCCGGACCCCTTCGGGGACGGGATCAGTTCCCCTTCCCTAACCCTAACCCAACAACAAAATCCCACAATATCACCCCAACCTGGATTCGAACCGGCATCTCCTGTTTCCCGTTCCTGGCCCAGTCAGGTGAGCTACACACACAAACATTCCATAACCAAGTCAACTTCAACTAGTATGCATCCACCACTCAACCAGAACAATTCCCTCCAAAACCAACCAATCAGATCTGGACACACGTTTTCCCTCCAAAACACCTCACACACCCACACCTTTCAACCAATCAACACATGACACACACACACACACACACACACACTTCCTGTTGGGGGAGGGACTAACCTCCCTCTCTCAACAGCTTTTAATGCACACGAGGAGCCATTATTGTAAATCCCCTGAGGAAGCAGCACATACTGCGAAACGTCGGGACCCCGCTCTTCTGCGTATGATTTTATTTCTCTTTTATTGATTGATTGAGAACTTTTATACCCTCTGTTTGAGTGGTTTTTAAATTGTTTTTAATTTGTGTTTTTAACCAAATTCTTAAATAAAGTTTAATTTTAAGTATTGGTGGAGGGCTCTGCCAGCCCATCAACAGCCAGAAAAGACTCTTTTTCTCTGTTTTAACTGTCCACTTCCAAGTCCATCAGGACCAACACCCGGATTACAAACCACAACTTCTCCATCTACAAGAACAACCTCAATAACCTCTGGAACAGGACCACCAGCCAACAACCACCTGTTTCAACCTTGGCTTCATCTCCCACAACCACCAACACAGAAAATCTAAACCAGGACCATCTACATCTACAAAATAAGGTAAGAGCTCTCCACCTGCATGTTTAACATTTTTAGAGATAAGTCCACACATAGGAGCGGGGCTCAAAATGGCTCCTCTACACACACACACACACACACACATACACACACACCCACATCCACTCAGACACTCAGACCTCTGATGGACAATAACATACAACCACACACACATAGATTTGTCAACAACACACAACAACCCATACTCAACCACCAGCCAGATCCAGAAACCAGACAGGCCAGTAAACTTTATTTTAAACTGATTCAAGCATTCCACCACAAACACATTATGGATTTAGCACTACATTCAGGTACATTTCCACCAGGAATGCTAAGACAGGTTCACCGGCTCACTGATTTCATAAAACCATCCACACCCACTACAGATACTAGAAACAGAATACAGAACAACACCACCCAATGGATGCACAATACAATAGTCATTTTACAACAACACTACCAGACCACAATAACAAGCTACAAGGACACAACACTCCATAACCCACTAGCCTTACAAATAGCCACCGGCTGGGCCAGAAAAAGGTATGGCACCAGACTCTCCACAGCCACCCTGCAATCCATACAAGACCTTCTACAACCATCCCAGATGACCACCACAACCCCACCACCAGACCCCAGACAGAAACAACCTACAATCAACACTCTACCCACCATCCCAGAAGAACACTACCCCCCCCTGCCCAGAGCTGCTGCCCCCAACACACTATCCCTCTACTTAGGCCCCCGCAAATCATTACTGGAAGAAATCAAGCCACCCACCCCCTCCCCCTGCACACCAGCCCAGGAAGAACCCCATCAAACCACCACCGGAACCCAGACGACACCACAACAGACGACCAAACCCAAGTCCACCACCCTCCCCCCACCCTACCCGGTTTATAAAAAATCCACCTCCACTACCTCACCCAACCCGCAGCCCATTCGAAAAGGACCAATCCGACCCCCACCACCAGTCAAGAAGCAACCGGAGCAGAACACACATCATCCTACAGACATCAAGGACCCAACAACTGATCCAACCACATCCACCCCATTACAACACAGGACCCGCAAAGTCACCTGGGGACCCCTACCAACCGGAGCAGAACAACAGCCTACCATTCCACGTACACCTCTCTCCCCCATCCTACCCCTCACCCCCCTAGTCACGAAATTCATCAGGCCCATACCCATCACTAAGGAAACAACAGCCCAAATCCACGGCTCCCCCCGCCAACCCCATAACCCGGAGGAACTGCAAACTCTAACCCTGAGCACCCACTCCAATGTCTCTGTCCATATCACTGATTCTGTTCTCACTTCCTCTCCCCATACAGATGGTGCAGCCACCCGGGTGGGTCCAACAGGGCAGACAGTAACCCAGACAGAAAAAAGACCTACCACGGCCAACATGATGACAGGGTCAACTAAGGTTATCCATAACCTAAGCACAACCCACTCTGAGCCCTCCTTTAAAAATTCTGCTGGTGCTGTTCTGTCCGACGCGGGCCCCCCGCTGGCTGTACCATCTTCACCCCCACACAGCCCCAAGATCTCCTTCATTATGGACCATCCCTCTCCACCTCAACAGTCTTCACCTCCGGCATCCACCTCATCCCCCCGGCAGCCCCCTATTTCTCATTTTTCCCCACCCAACTTCCCCTCCTATCCCATATTCACCTCTTCCAGCTTACCCCCTCCCCATCACTCTCCCCCTCTACCTTCAACACACCCCTGCCTCGAACCAGAACTGGATTCCTCTGAAGAAGACTTTCCATCACCACCCAGCTTTAGCTCCACATCACCTCCGACAATAACACAAGACCACTACTCCCAACCCCCCACTGAAGAACAAAGAACCCCTATCACCACTCAACCTGCTCCCCCCTCCACAACCCCCAGGATGACACCCCTCGGACAGACCCTCTTCAAACCCACCTACCACATCGCACGCCCCAACCGTAAAATCCAGGACTGGTTCTTCAAACCACGAAGACCAGTCCTGATTCTTGGAGACTCAAACATAAACCGCATCCCACCCCATAACCACCCACAAGTACAACTGGACAGCTACCCTGGAGCCAATTCCTACCACTTTCTCAAAGTCCTGGAAAAATCCATCCCCAACCCCAGCACCAAGATTGTGGTCTTTTCCATCGGGCTCAACAATAAGGACCAGGACCCCAGGCAGACCACCACAAAACAACTCAGGACCCTCTTCCGCCAGGCAAAGTCGGCCTTTCCCAATGCTGACATCTACTTTCCAATTATGAATTTCTCACCTCACCTCACTCCGACCCAGAAAGGTAATCTCACACTCATAAACAACATCATGACCACACACTTTCCGTTTTTAACTGAGATCCCACATGACACTTTTACAACAGAAAAAGACAATATTCACTGGACTCCTACAACAGCCAAACTGATTTTTGACAATTGGATGGCTCAACTAAATTTACAATAACCCATAAGGCCAACCCGGACACTCACACACTCACAAAAGACCTGGGGTGGAACTCCCCTTCTAATATCCTTAATCTGTCTACTCTTTTCACCCCGTCCCCCTCGCAGCTATCCCTTCTGGAGAGAGGACTCTCTTTCATCCCACGCCCCACCAAACTAGACCGGGAGGAACTTCAGAGGGACCTTCACAAATTCCATAGACGACTCAAACTCATAGACTACTTCCACCTCAAACCTGACAGACAACAATTACTTTTTACTCACCCATCTCACTGGGAACCCCACTCTGACAGTTTACATCCCCTGACCCACCAACTCATCAACCGAAATAAAAGGGCCCTTCAGCGTTTCCGGACCCCGGCAGATGTCTCAGACAACCTGTCGGGGCCGGAACGCAGGGCCCTGACTGACTTGATCCAAAATCCAAATATCATAATAAAACCTGCAGACAAAGGCTCCAAAATAGTAATCATGGACAGACAACAGTACTTGACCGAAGCTAACAGACAACTGACGGACAATACATACTACAGACCCCTCAACGATACAATCCAGCCCCAAACCCAGACTTCACTCAGAGACATTGTTCAGACACTTTACAATAAAAAATATATCAAAGCAAAACAAAAAGACTACCTGTTTGGACCTGACAACCCCCGACCCCGCTACTTTTACCTCTTACCTAAGATCCATAAAGACCCACACACCTGGACAATTCCCTCTGAAGTTCCTCCCGGCAGACCTATAGTATCCGACTGCAATAGTTCTACATATCATATCTCACAATATATCGATCAGTTTTTAGGCCCCCTCTCCATCTGTCACCCCAGCTACATAAAAGACACATACCATTTCATAGACACAATCAGATCCATGGCTGTCCCCCCTCACTCCCTTCTTTTCACCATTGACATTAATAACCTCTACACCAATATCAACACCCAACTTGGATTACAAACACTTCGCACCATTTTCAATAGAAACCCAGACCCAACCCGCCCTGACACTGAACTCCTTCAATTAATAGAACTCTGCCTCACTAACAATGATTTTCTTTTTAATAACCAATTTTATTTGCAGATCCACGGGACAGCCATGGGTCAGAGATTCGCACCCTCCTACGCCAACCTCTACATGAGCGAGTGGGAGCGAGAAGCCCTAGCAAAATGTCCCCTACAACCATCCCTCTACCTCAGGTTTTTAGACGACATTTTTGGTATTTGGCCCCATCAACACTCTAAATTCCCAGAATTCATTTCCATACTCAATAACCATCACCCCTCTATCACTGTCAAATATACAATAAATACATCACACATTGATTTTCTAGACACCACAGTTTTTTTTGGGCCCTCCAACACCACTCAACAAACATTACAGACAAAAGTTTACTTCAAACCTACGGACACACACGCACTACTCCATAAATCCAGTTATCACCCTAAACACACATTTAAAGGTATCATAAAATCACAAATCATCCGTTTTTTTAGAATTTGTAGCAACATTCAGGATTTTCACACAGCCACCAGTACCCTTTTTAGCAGTCTACGCCCTAGAGGCTATTCAAAACGATTCCTCCGCAGTATAAAAAACTCCACACTGGCTTCTCTCGCTCCCACTCGCTCCCCCTCCCTCTCTCCATCCCCCCTTTCTTCTTCTTCACCCCAGGTCCGTGAGCTTGGGCCGTTGGTAAGTCCTTTCCCCTACCCGAACCAGGGTTTGCATCCTGACCCCAACCTTGACCCTCCACACCACCCCCTCCCACCCCCCTCCCTCACCTTTGACTCAGATTCCTTCCCTCATCCTAAACCTAACCCACCACCCCCCACCCCACACCCTAGTCCTAACCCCAACCTACTCCCCTCCCCTGACCTTAACCTACCCCCGACCTCCTGCCCTAACCCCAACCTACCCCCTACCCCTTGCCCTAATCCTAACCCATTCCCCCTCCCTTACCCTCCTCCCACCCCCTATCCGAACCAGGATTTGCATCCTCTTCCCTACCCTAACCCCAACCCCAAGGACAGTAACGGCCCAAGCTCACCCCATAGACACAATCCACCAACACAACACAACTCTCCTTCATCACCACACCTGATACCCTTTGTCTCCACTTTTTCTCATCAAATCACCAACCTACACCGCATTATCAAACACAACTTCTCCATATTGCAGTCTCAACATCCGGCCTTTCATAACCACAAAATCATCTCAGCCCATAGAAAACACAAGAGCCTTCAGTCCATCCTCGTCAGATCTCAATTTTCCGACCATAGACCCACACCCCCCCTTTCACATAGTCACCATTACAAAAATAGAAAATTCATCCATAACCCATATAGTAACACATCATCCCCCACACTTGGCTCATTTTCCATTACCACAACCAACTTGGTTTATATCATCACATGCACACTCTGCAATAAACATTACATCGGCGAAACAAAACATTCCACTCACACCCGTTTATCACAGCACCTGTACAACATTGGGGAAGGTCGACTCCACACCCCGCTGGTTCAACATTTTCAATCCCATCCCCCCATCCACCTCATCATAACTGTTCTAGAGAACAATGATCGCTGGACTTGTGGGCAGAGGAAGAGAGCGGAGAAAATTTGGATCCACAGGCTCGGGACCACTGTTCCCGGAGGTCTAAACGACAACTGAAGTAAGAAAAACAACATCCACCACCTCTGGGGACGGTACTCCCGAGCCTGCTCCTGCAGTTTTCTTGGACCATGCGGATCCCATCCCAACTCAACCTGACAGGCAGCGGAATGGTCCAAGCCCTGGTCTGCCATACGGCAGACTAGGGTTCGAATCCACGCCAGGACGGGAGGTGCATATTTTAATTTTTTTTCTTAACAATTTTATTATTAATACATTTGGAATTTTAGAAATTGGGACAGGAAAACAAACCCCCCCCCCCCCCCCCCCCACGTGTGTTTTACTAACTAATTACTATTATATGCATGTTTTTTTACTAATTTTTATGATTAGCACTTATATATGTTTTTACTTCTCCAAGCACTTAGGTTTTTATATGTTTTCATCTTTTAGCACTTACCTTTCCTTCCCCAAATTTTAATTCCAAATACACCCCTCCATCTTAGTATTCTCTTATTTCACAACTTACTCTTATTCAGCTTTTCGTTAAGATAAATTCATTTTATATAAAAAAAAAAAAAAAAAAAAAAAAAAAAAAAAAAAAAAAAAAAAAATAAAAATTATCCTCTCAGTTATACTACAGATGGTCTTTTAATATATATATATTTTTTTTTTTTTTTTTTTTTTTTTTTTTTTTTTTTTTTTTTTTTTTTTTTTTTTTTTTTATTAAAACTTAATAATAATGTTATAAAATGTATATCTTATATTATTAGATAAACTCAATTATGATCTTAATATATGTATATACATACTTTATTTTACTTATTTATTTACCCCGGTTTTTTTTTTTTTTTTTTTTTTTTTTTTTTTTTTTTTTTCTCTAAAACTTAATAATAATATATATCTTATACTATTAGATAAACTCAACTATGACTTTTTTATTTATCTATCTATCTATATAGCATAATTTTATTTTATATATTTTTTTTATTCATATTTTTTTTTTTTTTTTTTTTTTTTTTTTTTTTTTTTTTTTTTTTTTTTTTTTTTTGCACCCCCCTATGGTGATCCGCATGGTCACAATTGGGACGGTTCCCAGCTCCCCCAAACAGAATTGTTTTATATTAGCTTATGTTGTTTATTCACTCTATTTATATATTTTTTAACTTTTTATTATTTTTATTTATTTGCTGGGCCCGTCCCCTTTTATAAATTCAATTGAAGCAGGTCCCTCTCTTCCTTCTGCCCGATGCTCTGCCTGGGGATCGAACCCTGGTCCCCGGTGGGAAAGACCACTTCTCTCTCCATTCCTCCACTCATTCTGTCAGATCAGTAGGCCAGTGCACAGTATTTTAACACAAACCCATAACCCCAACCCCAACCCCAACCCTAACCCTAACCCTAACCCTACCTATCCGAACCTGGATCTGCATCCTCTTCCCTACTCTAACCCCAACCCCAAGGACAGTAACGGCCCAAGCTCACCCCACAAACATACCCAACCAACACACCACAACCCTCCATCACCACCACAACTGGTACCGTTTGTCTCCACCTTCTCCCATCAAATCACCGGCCTGCACCGTATCATCAAACACAACTTTTGCATACTACAGTCCCAACATCCGGCTTTTCACAACCACCAAATCATCTCAGCCTACAGGAAACACAAGAGCCTCCAATCTATCCTCACCAGATCTCTATTCACTGACCATAGACCCACACCCCCACTTCCACATAGCCATCATTACAAGAATAGAAAATTCATCCACAATCCATATAGCAACACAGCATTTCCTACCCTCGGCTCCTTCTCCATCACTACCACCAACATAGTCTACATCATCACATGCACACTTTGCAATAAACACTACATAGGAGAAACAAAACATTCCACACACACCCGCCTATCACAACACCTTTATAACATTGGGGAAGGTCGACTCCCAACCCCCCTGGTACAACATTTTCAACTACACTCCCCCACCCACATCATCATAACAGTTTTAGAAAACAATGACCGTTGGACCTGTGGGCAGAGGAAGAGAGCGGAGAAGATTTGGATCCACAGGCTCGGGACCACTGTACCCGGAGGTTTAAACGACGACTGAAGCAAGGACAACAACATCCACCACCTCCGGGTACGGTCCTCCCGAGCCTGTTCCTGCACTGTTCTTGGACCATGCGAATCCCATCCCAACACAAATGGTAAGACAGCAGAATGGTTAAGGCCCTGGTCTGCCATATGGCAGACTGGGGTTCGAATCCACATCTGGGCGGGAGGTGCATATTTTATTTTTTTATTCTTAACATTTTTAATATTATTATTTGGAACCTTAGAAATAGGGGCAGGAAACCCTCCCTCTTTTTACTAATGTTTCTACTATTTATGCATGCTTATTTTTATTAACATTATTATAAGCACTTATATGTTTTTACTCTTTTAGCACTTATGTTTTTATCATTCTAGCACTTACCTTTCCTGCCCCAACTTTTAGATCCAAATATACTCCCCTATGTTACTAATTTCGCAAATTGATCCCCTTATTGCTATTTTATCTATTTATACCCTTTATCATTATTATCCCCTTTTTTTTTTTTTTTTTTTTTTTTTTTTTTTTTTTTTTTTTTTTTTTTTTTTTTTTTCTCTCTAAGTTAACAAAACTATTATTAAATATAATAATATATTTAATACTTTATAATATATTATATAATAATGATATCTATATATACAAATGTAATTTTTTTTTTTTTTTTTTTTTTTTTTTTTTTTTTTTTTTTTTTTTTTTTCGCTAACCTAAATATCATTATATATATATTTTTTATATAACAACGATATCTATATATACATATATCCTTTATATTTATTTATTTATTTTTTTTTTTTTTTTTTTTTTTTTTTTTTTTTTTTTTTTTTTTTTTTTTTTCTCCTATGCACCTCCCTATGGTGATCCGCATGGTCCAATTGGGACGGTTCCCAGCCCCCCCCAAGCACAATTGTTTTATATTAGCTAATATTGTTTAATTCCTCTATTTATATATTTTTTAACTTTTTATTATTTTTATTTATTTGCTGGGCCCGTCTCCTTTTATAAATTTAATCAAGGTAGGTCCCTCTCTTCCTTCTGCCCGATGCTCTGCCTGGGGATCGAACCCTGGTCTCCGGTGGGAAGGACCACTTCTCTCTCCATTTTGCTATCAACTCTATCAGATCAGTAGGCCAGTGCACAGTATTTTAACTCAAACTCATAAACCCAACCCCAACCCCAACCTAACCCTAACCCTAACCCACCCCAAACACACTTTTGCAGGTCTAATCAAATCTCAATTATTACGGTTCCACAGGATCTGCACCCAAAATGAGGATTTTAAAAAGGCCACTGGGGTGCTCTTTTCTGCATTGGCCCGCAGGGGGTACTCCAGGACCTTCCTAAGAAACTCCTTCAAAAAGTTCCTCCAAATTAAGCCCAATAATGTGTCCTCTATCATTCCTTTTATCACCACTTACTCGGCATCCACGGTGAAGCTGGTCAGAGAAATCAGGAATAACTTTGAAGACTCCAGGAAAGGAAGGGAACTTCTCCAGAACCACAGGATCATTGCTGCATTCAGGAAAAACAAAAATTTAAAGGATTACCTGGTGAAAGCCAAAATTAAACCACTAATTGATTCCAAATTAAAGGGTAATACGGAATTCTTTAAACAGCAAGTATGGGTGTCTAATAAAAATAATAAAAATGTATATAAAATTGAGAATCAGGGAAATATTTCATCCAAAAATTGTGTATATATCATCATTTGTAAACAATGTGGACTACAGTATGTTGGTGAAACAGGAAACACAATCCGAATCAGGTTCACACAACATAGATATAATATTTTGAAGAGAAAAGACATCCACACTCAGCTGGTTAAACACTTCATACAGCATGGCTGGCATTCAGTACAGGCCTCTGTCCTCCAGTGTAATCCAAATTGGACAACAGCCCAGAGACAGAGGACAGAGAGAACCTGGATTAGTAAATTGGACACTAGATTCCCACAGGGACTAAATGAGGGATAAGAGAGGGACTGCATGGGACTGGATGGAGTGTGCACAGATTGCGCCACCGCTTCGCGGTGGCACAATCCTTTATTTCCTAAACCTAACCCTAAACCCTTAACCCTAACCCTAACCCTAGCCCCAAGCACAATTGTTTTATATTAGCTAATATTGTTTAATTCCTCTATTTATATATTTTTTTAACTTTTTATTATTTTTATTTATTTGCTGGGCCCGTCTCCTTTTATAAATTTAATCAAGGCAGGTCCCTCTCTTCCTTCTGCCCGATGCTCTGCCTGGGGATCGAACCCTGGTCTCCGGTGGGAAAGACCACTTCTCTCTCCATTCTGCTATCAACTCTATCAGATCAGTAGGCCAGTGCACAGTATTTTAACTCAAACTCATAAACCCAACCCCAACCCCAACCCTAACCCTAACCCTAACCCGCCAGCACCACCCTCATCCACCACGCCCGTCCGGAGACCAACCCGCCACATCCACACGACCAGGAAGTTGAAGGACTGGGCACTCAACATCAGGAGGAAGTACCTGATCGTGGGGGACTCCAACCTCGCCAGGTGTCCACCCTTCCAGGATGAGGATCTACAGGTGGACAGCTTTCCAGGAGCCAACTTCCACCACGCTGCGGCCATCCTCGCCAAGGCAACCTGCTCCACACAGCCAGGGAAGATCATCCTGGCCTTTGGGCTGAATCACAGGGCTCAGAAAGCCCGGATGACAGCGACAAAGCAGCTGCAGGCGGCCTTGAGGGCGATAAAGCGGCGCTTCCCGCTGGCACGTGTGATGGTGCCAGCCATTAATTATTCTCCATCTCTCCCTCAGCAGGAACGTTTCAACCTAAATGCAATAAATAAATACATTGTTGAAAACTGTGAGTTCATCCCCAAGCTCCCAGACACAGCGTTCAGCACAGGGAGAGATGGAGTGCACTGGACGAGGCAGACAGCAGCCTCCATGCTGGATCACTGGGGTAAGCATTTAAACTGAGGGTCCCCACAAGCCTGCCACCTCAGGAGGGGTACAGAAATGTGAAGGTTTTATCGAATAAAATACAACTGTCCACCCCTCAGCTTGCTCTACTTAATAGAGGCCTTACTTTCATCCCCACTTTGGGTCATAAGAGTGAAAATATTAGGCAACAGTCTAGATTCGACCTACAAAATTACCATAGAAGATTAAAATTGGCAGCTTTCTATGGTGATAAAGGTGATTTAACACCACAACCCTTCACTCCCACATCTCATTGGGCCCCTCCCGATGCACAACTACCCCCCCAAATTGTAGACTTAATAAAAAAAGATACATATTACTATGACCGTCATTTTAAAATCCGGCAGGTGAAACCTAATCTGACACAGGTAGAAAACTCAGCGCTTAAGGAGTTAATGAAAAATAAGGACATTATTATTAAACCGGCCGATAAAGGCAGTGTTGTGGTAGTTATGGAACGGGAACAATATTTATGGGAAGGATACAGACAATTAAATGATACAAAGTATTATTCTAAATTAGAAAATCCAATTTTTCTGGACACCATACCCATTGTACACCAAATTATTAATAAATTACAGGAGAAAAAATTTATTAACTGGAAGCAAAAGAAATACTTGATCGGTGATTCAGAACCCAGACCTAGACGTTTTTACATGTTGCCTAAAATACATAAGGACCCTGCTAAGTGGAGCAAGCCGTTTGAAATCCCCCCTGGTAGACCTATAGTGTCTGATTGTAGCAGTGAGACCTACAGGACAGCAGAGTTCCTGGACTTTTATCTGAATCCCCTGTCCACTAAACACACCAGCTATATTAAAGACACATATGATTTTATAGATAAGATTAAAAAGTTACATATTCCGGCAGATTCGATCCTGTTTACTATCGATATTGATAGTCTTTATACAAATATAGACATAAGAGAGGGCATTCAATCAGTGAAGAACATTTTTTCTAAACATTATGATAAAAAAAGACCGGATAAAGAATTATTACAATTATTAGAGATCAATTTAACAAAAAATGATTTTGAATTCAATGGTGAGTATTTTTTGCAAATTAAGGGCACAGCAATGGGCAAGAAATTTGCGCCCGCATATGCCAATATTTTTATGGCTGACTGGGAAACAAAGGCCCTACAACAGTGTGAAAAAAGACCCATTCATTATTATAGATATTTAGACGACATCTGGGGAGTATGGACACATTCAGAGGATGATTTTAAGTTTTTCCTGAACACTCTTAATAATTTTAATCCGTCTATTAAATTAAAATACACTTTAAATCATAATTCGATCGACTTCCTGGACACAACAACATTTAAAGGACCCAAATTTAATGAAACCAATAGACTGGATATCAAGGTTTTCTTTAAAGAGACGGATACGCATGCTTTGCTCCATAAGACCAGCTTTCACCCCAAACACACTTTTGCAGGTCTAATCAAATCTCAATTATTACGCTTCCATAGGATCTGCACCCAAAATGAGGATTTTAAACAGGCCACTGGGGTGCTCTTCTCTGCTCTGGCCCGCAGGGGGTACTCCAGGACCTTCCTAAGAAACTCCTTCAAAAAGTTCCTCCAAATTAAGCCCCATATTGTGTCCCCTATGATTCCTTTTATTGTCACTTACTCTGCATCCACGGTGAAGCTGGTCAGAGAGATCAGGAACAACTTTGAAGACTCCATGAGAGGAAGGGAGCTCCTCTGCAGCCACAGGATCATTGCTGCATTCAGAAAAAACAAAAATTTAAAGGATTACCTGGTGAAAGCCAAAATTAAACCATTAATTGAGTCTAAATTAAAGGGTAATACTGAATTCTTTAAACAGCAAGTATGGGTGTCTAACAAACAGAATAAAAATGTATATAAAATAGAGAATGAGGGAAATATTTCATCCAAAAATTGTGTATATATTATAATTTGTAAACAATGTGGGTTACAATATGTTGGTGAGACGGAAACACAATCCGAATTAGATTCACACAACATAGATACAATATTTTGAAAAGGAAAGACATCCACACTCAGCTGGTTAAACATTTCATAGAACATGGCTGGCACTCAGTACAGGCCTCTGTCCTCCAGTGTAACCCAAATTGGACAACAGCCCAGAGACAGAGGACAGAGAGGACCTGGATCAGCAAATTGGGCACTAGATTCCCACAGGGACTTAATGAGAGATAAGAGGTGGACTACATGGGACTGGATGGAGTGTGCACAGATTGCACCACCGCTTCGCGGTGGCGCAATCCTTTATTTTCTAATCCTAACCCTAACCCTAACCCTCGTTAAACGTGTCCGAGGCCCGCTTGCTGCGACGAAAAATTTTGTCAAATGTCCACAAATTGGGTGTCTACGGACTCGGCTCGTCAAGCTGAGTAACATATGTCAGCCCCAGCCTTCTGAGTCGCTCCCTTCCGAAGGGTCATCTCTCATATGCTGAGGTGCCACACCATTAAGACTAGTGTGAATGTCGCAACGGAAAAGTTTGTCCAAAGTCCACAAGTTTGGTGTCTACGGACTCGGCTCGTCACGCTGAGTAACATATGTCAGCCCCAGCCTTCTGAGTCGCTCCCTTCCGAATGGCCGTCATGGGAGGTCTCTCATATGCTGCCGGGAGACACGGTTAAATTCTGTGTTTTAATAATTTCCGAAAAATTTTCTCGAAAGTCCACAAATTTGGTATCTACGGACTCGGCTCGTCACGCTGAGTAACATATGTCAGCCCCAGGCTTCGAAGTCGCTCCCGTCGGAAGGGATGCCTCGTTAAACGTGTCCGAGGCCCGCTTGCTGCGACGAAAAATTTTGTCAAATGTCCACAAATTGGGTGTCTACGGACTCGGCTCGTCAAGCTGAGTAACATATGTCGGCCCCAGCCTTCTGAGTCGCTCCCTTCCGAAGGGTCATCTCTCATATGCTGAGGTGCCACACCATTAAGACTAGTGTGAATGTCGCAACGGAAAAGTTTGTCCAAAGTCCACAAGTTTGGTGTCTACGGACTCGGCTCGTCACGCTGAGTAACATATGTCAGCCCCAGCCTTCTGAGTCGCTCCCTTCCGAATGGCCGCCATGGGAGGTCTCTCATATGCTGCCGGGAGACACGGTTAAATTCTGTGTTTTAATAATTTCCGAAAAATTTTCTCGAAAGTCCACAAATTTGGTATCTACGGACTCGGCTCGTCACGCTGAGTAACATATGTCAGCCCCAGGCTTCGAAGTCGCTCCCGTCGGAAGGGATGCCTCGTTAAACGTGTCCGAGGCCCGCTTGCTGCGACGAAAAATTTTGTCAAAAGTCCACAAATTGGGTGTCTACGGACTCGGCTCGTCAAGCTGAGTAACATATGTCAGCCCCAGCCTTCTGAGTCGCTCCCTTCCGAAGGGTCATCTCTCATATGCTGAGGTGCCACACCATTAAGACTAGTGTGAATGTCGCAACGGAAAAGTTTGTCCAAAGTCCACAAGTTTGGTGTCTACGGACTCGGCTCGTCACGCTGAGTAACATATGTCAGCCCCAGCCTTCTGAGTCGCTCCCTTCCGAATGGCCGCCATGGGAGGTCTCTCATATGCTGCCGGGAGACACGGTTAAATTCTGTGTTTTAATAATTTCCGAAAAATTTTCTCGAAAGTCCACAAATTTGGTATCTACGGACTCGGCTCGTCACGCTGAGTAACATATGTCAGCCCCAGGCTTCTAAGTCGCTCCCGTCGGAAGGGATGCCTCGTTAAACGTGTCCGAGGCCCGCTTGCTGCGACGAAAAATTTTGTCAAATGTCCACAAATTGGGTGTCTACGGACTCGGCTCGTCAAGCTGAGTAACATATGTCAGCCCCAGCCTTCTGAGTCGCTCCCTTCCGAAGGGTCATCTCTCATATGCTGAGGTGCCACACCATTAAGACTAGTGTGAATGTCGCAACGGAAAAGTTTGTCCAAAGTCCACAAGTTTGGTGTCTACGGACTCGGCTCGTCACGCTGAGTAACATATGTCAGCCCCAGCCTTCTGAGTCGCTCCCTTCCGAATGGCCGCCATGGGAGGTCTCTCATATGCTGCCGGGAGACACGGTTAAATTCTGTGTTTTAATAATTTCCGAAAAATTTTCTCGAAAGTCCACAAATTTGGTATCTACGGACTCGGCTCGTCACGCTGAGTAACATATGTCAGCCCCAGGCTTCTAAGTCGCTCCCGTCGGAAGGGATGCCTCGTTAAACGTGTCCGAGCCCGCTTGCTGCGACGAAAAATTTTGTCAAATGTCCACAAATTGGGTGTCTACGGACTCGGCTCGTCAAGCTGAGTAACATATGTCAGCCCCAGCCTTCTGAGTCGCTCCCTTCCGAAGGGTCATCTCTCATATGCTGAGGTGCCACACCATTAAGACTAGTGTGAATGTCGCAACGGAAAAGTTTGTCCAAAGTCCACAAGTTTGGTGTCTACGGACTCGGCTCGTCACGCTGAGTAACATATGTCAGCCCCAGCCTTCTGAGTCGCTCCCTTCCGAATGGCCGCCATGGGAGGTCTCTCATATGCTGCCGGGAGACACGGTTAAATTCTGTGTTTTAATAATTTCCGAAAAATTTTCTCGAAAGTCCACAAATTTGGTATCTACGGACTCGGCTCGTCACGCTGAGTAACATATGTCAGCCCCAGGCTTCTAAGTGGCTCCCGTCGGAAGGGATGCCTCGTTAAACGTGTCCGAGGCCCGCTTGCTGCGACGAAAAATTTTGTCAAAAGTCCACAAATTGGGTGTCTACGGACTCGGCTCGTCAAGCTGAGTAACATATGTCAGCCCCAGCCTTCTGAGTCGCTCCCTTCCGAAGGGTCATCTCTCATATGCTGAGGTGCCACACCATTAAGACTAGTGTGAATGTCGCAACGGAAAAGTTTGTGCAAAGTCCACAAGTTTGGTGTCTACGGACTCGGCTCGTCATGCTGAGTAACATATGTCAGCCCCAGCCTTCTGAGTCGCTCCCTTCCGAATGGCCGCCATGGGAGGTCTCTCATATGCTGCCGGGAGACACGGTTAAATTCTGTGTTTTAATAATTTCCGAAAAATTTTCTCGAAAGTCCACAAATTTGGTATCTACGGACTCGGCTCGTCACGCTGAGTAACATATGTCAGCCCCAGGCTTCGAAGTCGCTCCCGTCGGAAGGGATGCCTCATTAAACGTGTCCGAGGCCCGCTTGCTGCGACGAAAAATTTTGTCAAAAGTCCACAAATTGGGTGTCTACGGACTCGGCTCATCAAGCTGAGTAACATATGTCAGCCCCAGCCTTCTGAGTCGCTCCCTTCCGAAGGGTCATCTCTCATATGCTGAGGTGCCACACCATTAAGACTAGTGTGAATGTCGCAACGGAAAAGTTTGTCCAAAGTCCACGAGTTTGGTGTCTACGGACTCGGCTCGTCACGCTGAGTAACATATGTCAGCCCCAGCCTTCTGAGTCGCTCCCTTCCGAAGGGTCATCTCTCATATGCTGAGGTGCCACACCATTAAGACTAGTGTGAATGACGCAACGGAAAAGTTTGTCCAAAGTCCACAAGTTTGGTGTCTACGGACTCGGCTCGTCACGCTGAGTAACATATGTCAGCCCCAGCCTTCTGAGTCGCTCCCTTCCGAAGGGTCATCTCTCATATGCTGAGGTGCCACACCATTAAGACTAGTGTGAATGTCGCAACGGAAAAGTTTGTGCAAAGTCCACAAGTTTGGTGTCTACGGACTCGGCTCGTCACGCTGAGTAACATATGTCAGCCCCAGCCTTCTGAGTCGCTCCCTTCCGAAGGGTCATCTCTCATATGCTGAGGTGCCACACCATTAAGACTAGTGTGAATGTCGCAACGGAAAAGTTTGTCCAAAGTCCACAAGTTTGGTGTCTACGGACTCGGCTCGTCACGCTGAGTAACATATGTCAGCCCCAGCCTTCTGAGTCGCTCCCTTCCGAATGGCCGCCATGGGAGGTCTCTCATATGCTGCCGGGAGACACGGTTAAATTCTGTGTTTTAATAATTTCCGAAAAATTTTCTCGAAAGTCCACAAATTTGGTATCTACGGACTCGGCTCGTCACGCTGAGTAACATATGTCAGCCCCAGGCTTCGAAGTCGCTCCCGTCGGAAGGGATGCCTCGTTAAACGTGTCCGAGGCCCGCTTGCTGCGACGAAAAATTTTGTCAAAAGTCCACAAATTGGGTGTCTACGGACTCGGCTCGTCAAGCTGAGTAACATATGTCAGCCCCAGCCTTCTGAGTCGCTCCCTTCCGAAGGGTCATCTCTCATATGCTGAGGTGCCACACCATTAAGACTAGTGTGAATGTCGCAACGGAAAAGTTTGTCCAAAGTCCACAAGTTTGGTGTCTACGGACTCGGCTCGTCACGCTGAGTAACATATGTCAGCCCCAGCCTTCTGAGTCGCTCCCTTCCGAAGGGTCATCTCTCATATGCTGAGGTGCCACACCATTAAGACTAGTGTGAATGTCGCAACGGAAAAGTTTGTCCAAAGTCCACAAGTTTGGTGTCTACGGACTCGGCTCGTCACGCTGAGTAACATATGTCAGCCCCAGCCTTCTGAGTCGCTCCCTTCCGAAGGGTCATCTCTCATATGCTGAGGTGCCACACCATTAAGACTAGTGTGAATGTCGCAACGGAAAAGTTTGTGCAAAGTCCACAAGTTTGGTGTCTACGGACTCGGCTCGGCCTCTTGGTAGGTTTGGTTTCAGCAGGTCCCTCTCTTCCTTCTGCCCGATGCTCTGCCTGGGGATCGAACCCTGGTCCCCGGTGGGAAGGACCACTCCGCTTCCCATTCCACCATCCACCCTGTAGATCAGTAGGCCAGTGCACAGTATTTTAACACAAACC